>NW_028301539.1:8840000-9140000 GCF_042242905.1 Orbicella faveolata | reverse complement strand
GTTCACAGGGTACTAAACCAAAGCAGGACGTTTTGATTCATTTCCCCAAAATAACCGTACACTTGTAGTCTCAAATCACCGGTATTACACGATATATTTACTGGGAGTCAGTCCGGCTAAGGATCATCTTGTTATTTGATCATGATAACGCACTAATATTACGAACTTTAAATACAGCCACATTTTTCGCCGGAACAAGACAGCTCAGTATATCATCAGTCATGAACACGCCATTAATCCTCTAGATTGGTTGTTTGTTGGTCTGTCAGAGACTCGCGTTCACAAATTACCAATCTGCTGAATATTTGCAGACTGCTGAATCAGTCGATATTATTACTTAAAAGTAATTAATTATTACTGAATTAATTACTTAATTAATAATTAAAAGTAATAATTATTTACTACTTATACGCAAGCGAGCTACTAATTAACCATTGTTCCTCTGTTCTGTTCACCTCCAAAAAATTGGCAATTGTTTTAAATAGGTGTTAAATTTTTGTATGTGAAATAGAAAAGCAACTTCTAACAACCCTGTTGATGAATAATACAATTACAAGTGGTCTTGCGTACTTGTTATGGTACATTAGTGCCCTCTAGTGTATTTTTTTATTTACAGTCCGGTGAGGGGACACCTCCCGTAAGCGGACACTTACCCTTGGTCCCGGGGGTGTCCGCTTACAGGAGGTTCGACTGTAGTTAATGTAATCCCTCTGAGGTTATTTCCTCATATTGTGCCCAGTTCACTTTGCAGATGTTACCACGCGCTTTGCATGAATGTTTCGTGATGGGTATCGTCGGAAAACATTCTTTTTTTTTCCGACATCTTCCGAACCCAACTGGCCAAGATGAAATCTGTGCATGTAAAGCCGCTTGAGCCGTGTAAATCTGCGTCACTTGATTGTCTATATCGTCCCTGCTGCTTCTCACTCGTGAGTTTTCGTCGCACACCAGGAAATTACTATTATTATTATTATTATTATTATTATTATTACTATTATCCCTGCAATTACGGAGCATAGGTGCACTCGGCTGGACAGGGACATTCTAGCACTGCCAGTCCGTCTAGGGGGGCTTGGCATGACAAACCCGTGTCTTGACGCAAATCTTGAGCAATCCTCCTCCGTCAAAGTTACCATCCCGCTGGTCCAACAGATCGTGGCTCAATCCCATCAGATGCCGGATGATTCTTTGGTCAAGCCACTACAACAGGCAATGAGGAGTGAGAGAGCATCGGTGCTCCAAGACAGGGCAGAGCATATCAGAGGGGTAGCCCCACAGAAAGTCCAACGGGCACTTGACCTTGCTGCGGAAAAAGGGTCATCTGTTTGGCTGACGGTACTCCCCCTTCGTGAAATGGGTTTCAATCTAAATAAGAGAGAGTTCCGCGATGCAATCAAACTGCGCTACGATTGGCCGGTTGATGATATCCCCTCCACCTGTGTATGCGGTGATGCTTTTACAGTGGACCACGCAATGATATGCCAGAGAGGTGGGTTCGTTACCCAACGTCACAATGTGCTGAGGGACTTAGAAGCCGAACTCCTGAATATGGTTTGTACCGATGTCGAGATTGAGCCTGTCCTGCAAGACATCTTGGGTGAACAGCTGGGAAGAGGTGCTAATCGAGCTCCAGATGCGAGATTAGATATTCATGCGCGCGGGTTCTGGGAGAACCAACGATCAGCATTCTTTGACGTGAGGGTTTGTCACCCTAATGCTGATTCGTATAGGGACCTAGAGCTCCAACAGATATACTGCAATCATGAGAACGAGAAGAAGCGCCTTTACGCGAGGAGGGTTTTGGATATCGAACAAGGAACTTTTACACCCCTTATGTTCACGTCAACAGGCGGCATGGGAAACGAGTGCTTGCAATACCATTCCAGACTGGCGCAGCTGATCTCCATCAAGAAAGGAGAACATTATGCTAAAACAATCTCCTGGATAAGAGCAAGGACATCCTTCGCTTTATAAGATCCGCACTAATCTGCCTAAGAGGTTCAAGAGCTAGAAGGAAAGCCTTTTGTGACTTTAAGAACATTGATATTGACGTTGAAACCCAGGAGGGAGCCATTATGTAAACACTGTTGAAATAGGTTTTAATAGTTTTTTTCTTTTATTTACTTTTACCTTGTAATATACCGATATTGACGTTGAAACCCAGGAGGGAGCCATTATGTAAACACTGTTGAAATAGGTTTTAATAGTTTTTTTCTTTTATTTACTTTTACCTTGTAATATACCGATATTGACGTTGAAACCTAGGAGGGAGCCATTATGTAAACACTGTTGAAATAGGTTTTAATAGTTTATTTCTTTTACTTACTTTTACCTTGTATATACCAATTTGTATGGAATATGTTAATTAAAGTTATGATGACAACACTACCCACCAGGAAATTATGAAATTGAGACTCCTCGATTATGTTTTTCCAACAAAAAAGGCAAACACAAGGGATCGGAATCTACCAATCACAACCCACAGAATTCACTGTCTGTTTTCTGAGAGGTCCTCTCTCATGATGACTTAAGTTAAATGTTGTGTGCATAATTGCGGTGATCAATTATATCTTCAGGTATCACGGTAGGTGGATTTTTACGAAAAATGCGTTAAATCTTTTTTTCGCTCTTCCAATTGAGAAGACAGGGATAAATAATTTGCAAAAATTTTGCAAAAAGAATGGGGAAAAAACTTTTTTACTTTTTAAGATAAAGAGAAAAACTATTTTGAATCTCATTAACCCCTTACGGCGCGTTGACACCTCTAATTAAAATTCAGTGCCAGTTGTCACATGTAATGCGATTTCATCTGTGCACGCGAACTGTTCTCGATCTGGTTGTTTCATCGCAAGTTAGCTTTCGTTCTTGTAGAATTTTCTATATGCCCATTTTCGTCTTCGTAGAAGTCGAAGAGGCAAAAACTCTTGTGGACCCCACAGGTTCAGCGTCGAACAAGATCTTTGGCTCTGAGCGACCGTGGGTCGCACTGTAACCAAGAAGAATGGAGAACGGATGCGATTCCGAAACTTCCACAACAAGAGAGTCAAGCACGGATGTAAATGTAGACGATGTAGACTTCGAGATTTCCTCTTTTTGGCTTCACGAGGCATGGTTTCCAAAAATGTCTGGAGAACGAAGAAGCCTAAACTTGAGCAACATATAACCAAAGCCGCCGACGAAATCTGCTAAATAAAAGAAATCACGGCAGTTTAAATAAAAACCTGGGAAAAGCTCTTGGTAGTTTTTCGCTCCTCGGACGATTTCAGAGGGTCGTTAAAAGGGGAGGGGTGTGGAAGGGGGAGGTGGCGGACTCTGCCACGGTTCACGAAAGGAAAAAAAATTGAGGATCACGGATCACGGAAATTTCCCCGAATCACGAAAGTAGCCGAGTAAGATACTATTTTTAATGACCTGCTCTTATGCTAGAAAGAGTGTTTGAAGAAAGCAAAATCACGAATGGTCAAGGCTCCAAATTGCAAATCGCATACCTAAGTCACTCTCGACAGACGACTCTAGCCATTTGGAGGACTTGCGTCTCAAAATCACGTAGAATAGAGCGGTAAAATTACGAACATACTAATATGATAAAAAGTTTTTCGTCTTTTTCTCAATATAAAACTGCATATAAGGATAAACATTTCTAGTTCGTTTAGGCGCGTCTTCCGACAGAATTGGCTGAAAATCAGCAGGTATGTTCCAAGATACATCCTTCGAAAAAGCGTGTCGAGCTTTGTTTAATTTCGCTTCCATTTCAAAGTTATGGCCTCTTTAGTAGAAGGAAACGTCCACATTAAAAATATCAAAGTTTAGGAGGGTGTAGAAAAAAAACCAACCCACATCTAGAAAATCGCCGACATTCCTTTGGGGGTGATGTGTGAGAAAACGTTTCCGATGTTAATGGCGCTGCTCCGATAATTCACGCGCGGAAGGGAACCAGTTTTAGCAAAGCATTGTGTCTGGGTATTTCTTTTAATATCACTGCGACGATATCTTTCCAGAAAATTTCAAAGATATGATTGTATTCTATAACTATTAAGCTTTCAGAAAATGTATAGGTTGATGAGGTTTTCTTTCAAAGCGCCATCGTAAGAGCACGATTTCCAAACACTGTCAATCCGCCTACCATGATACAGTTCAAATATATGATCTTTCATATATTCATTAGTAACGTTATTTGCTGTCGTCAGTGTCGTACGGAAGGGGAACCAGGAGGAGACTGAAGGTAAAATTCAGACTCGGCGAAAAATGCAGCCTGCAAACAAGCTCAGCTGGGCATTATATATGCGCAGGTTAACCAGAGTGAAACTCTGCGCTCCAGTTATCGGTCTTCAATAATAGCGCTCCCGTTGTAATAGTTTGTAGTCCACAATCTGAGTTTTATATTGATTGCTTCCAATTAACGATTAGCCTTGACAGTCCTTCTACCCAATCAGCTCCTTTTTCGAACCACTAGCGCACGCGCTATTACATCACAAACGACGGAACGCTTAAAGACAAGATTTTCGCGCGAAATCGGTCAGGTGTAAATAACCGTGAAATCTGAGTTTCAACGTTACCTTTATTTGGAGGGTTTTGCGATGGGTTGCGCATTTAGCCGAAATCGGGCTCGTTTTCCACGAATCATTAAAAGAAAAAAGGTGAGTGTCATTGTAATGCAAGATAAGTTCATTAATGTTCCTAGAGAATCAAATCGCACGTGTTTCGCGCCTCACAAAAAAATGGGTGACTTTCTTTTGACACATGATAGCATTTTTTTTGTTTTGCTATTACGCGTATCGAAGTAACAATCGCTCAAGATTATTTTACATTTGACCAGGTTTCTAGAAGCCAAAAATATGAGATATCAACGCCTCAAGAAGTTAAGCATGTATCAACACAGACAACAGCCGACCACCTTCGCTCATTACACAGCCAACGGCCAGCCACGCTTAACAACAACACCTCCACATCGTGGTGGTACACCCCCGATGTGGCCCCCAGTACTTTGCTGTGGCTGGCCGGGCCTAAAGACTGTCTTGAAGACAGTATACCAGAATTAGGTAGGTTTAACTTTCAGTTCTGCGTTGTTAAAAAACCTATGTCAAAGATTGATGTTTAATTTAATGATGATTAGGAAAAAAAAGAGTTGTTTTAACTTAATTAAAAAATAATTAAGTTTGCCTAGCTTTGCTTATTTGTGTTACAGTTAATGAACTAATTAATTTACTTAATTATTATCTAGTTTTACTCAGACGAGAACAAGAAACGCGCGATGTTTGTAGATTTTAATTTTTTTTTTCTCTTTGTGATTTAGTTGCTATAGAAACCGTCTATGCCGCACGCGTACTTCTCGCATTTAAATACGTCATTCGTTAATGAACGGATAAAATTTAAATTTTAACATACAGCACAGTTTGATAATCGTTGTTTGCAACTCGAAAAAATCTCACACTTATAAGTTACCTTGTAAAATGGTGTTTTCGCTTTTGTCCCTACAGCCAACACTAGCAAAAACAAGAACAATAACAAACAAGAAGGCAATGATCAGGATGAAAGCAAGAAAATCGACTTACCAGCTTGTCTGGAATATCAAGGTACGAATCATTCTAGAGACAAAAAAAAACCAATTCTTGATAACTTTTCAAGTGATAGAATTTCTTTTAAACGGACCTTGAGTCTCTTTTTTGTTCTCAGACGTACTATTACCAACAAACATTCCATATAATTCCTTGCACTCTGGTTTATTCTAACGGAAACGTTGTATCTTCTTATTATTTCTCTTTTTGTTCTCAGGTTTTCATGAATATGGATATCACTTCTTTACTTTCAACAGTTCAGTTTTTAACAATACTGTTCAAGACTTGAGCCTGGAGTAAGTATAGTGTCTTAAACTGCGTAAGCATAATAACGCTAAACTGAGCCTGTACTGTAAGCATTAGGAATAAGGTCGGTTCACCCGGGTACATAACGATCTCACGCTATTTTAAACTATAGGAAAATCGTTATTTTATGTTATTTTCATTCTGAGTCTCAAATATAGAACATTTTTGAGTAGTACAATGGAATGTAAAATAAATCTTGAGTTTTGCTGTGGGCTTATTCGGACCGCTAAGAGAACAATCAGAATTCTTTTTTTCATCGCAGACCAGTTAAGCCGTATAATAATTTGATATAATCAGTTTGTATATTCCATGAAGATTAAGCCATAGTTAGAAATTTAGCCGAATTTAATAGAGAGCCTCCTTTGTTTCCTATATATTTTATGTTGATACTTGTAAAAATACTTGGATCAACTTTCTGTTATTGATCTTTTCTTTTTCTTTGTGAACACAGTTGCATTCCAGAAGCTATCGCTTCAATCTTGGGCCACAATAAAAATCCATTTGTGATTGAGTACAAAAACACCCAGAACAAAACAACCTACCTGCCAAACCCACCAGCCTGGAGCAATGATATACTGGGAGAGATTTGCACTCGGTAAGTTTTTATGTTCCTATTAGCCCTATAACCTGAACAGTTATGTATCCTAAAAAAAAATGCTGCGCGCAGCCGCTATGTTTAAGGTCATTCCTCACATTTGCATTGCGCATCCTTACTGCGCATAATTTATGGCGTCATTAGCGCGGGCTCGTGCACGCGCACATTGAAAACATGACGGATTTGCCTTGATATTGAGCTCTGTCAGTTGAAAAATGGCTCTAGCTCACCAACGAGCACGGGCACCCCAATTTTTTTTCCAGTCATTGTAATCAACTAATCATAAGCTTTGCGTGAGAAAAGACTGATTTAATTTCTATTGCTGAAAATTGAATAAATAAGAAAAATAGCAGATGCACTGTGGTCTTTTCTATTCTGCAGTCGGTAACCACCTCAAGAAATTTGGTTCAAATTTTTAATCAAGGATTTAGCTTTCCGTCTGAATCAAACTTAAAACGTTTATTTGTGTCCGACACATTGTATTGACTGTAGTTTAATGCGTGTTGTTATGAGTCCCGGCTCACAAAGATGTTACAATTACTGGGAATGCGTTCTTATGATAAGCATTAAATAATGCCAAAATGGGGCATTTTCAATGCCTCATTGCTCCTAAATGAGCATGGGCACCCCCCTTTTTTATTTCAAAATTGAAGTTATCATATGACAAATATTCAGTGGACAAAGTTTGAACAAAAATCTATTGTCACTTTTATTTCAGAGGAATTACCTTAAGTTTCTGTTTTATTCTCTGCTTCTGTTCCACAGCTTCGGTGATCAGCTTCTTCGCGTGGTTTTATACCGACCATCGTGGTTTTTTCAGATTGTGCTCAACGAGCAGGGTGATAACAGCTGCTATTTTAGGTGAGAGACCTAACAATGCTTATTTAATTAAGACTAAGAGATCTTTCACTTAGGAGTACAACTTAATTTTGAAGAACAAAGTTCTCTGGTCTTTAGCACAGAGTTATATTGACTTTATCGTACACTACGAATAGTCCCTCTTTCGCTTAGTCCGTCGTTCGTGACGGGTGGCCGTGCGAAACCCTGGAGGCAAGGAGCGTGGTTTTCTTTCGCGTCACGCACGACGGACTAAGCAAAAGAGGGACTACTCGTAGTCTAACTCTATTGAGGATTTTAATTTCTTTCTTAGTTTGGCAGTCAGAGAGAAGCTGAAGGTCACAAGTGACTACAAAGAACTGGCCATATTGACAGGTATAGATTAATGACGCATATATTAGAGCACTGCCATACAAGCAACCCGTAGACACACCCAGATTTTGATGGCCTTATGGTAGTCGGATCAACTTGGTTCGACTGTATAGCGAGTTGAACAAATGCTTCAAAACAAATTTAGAATCTCTACTCTACCCCTCCTTCAAAAAGGTCACGTGTGGTAACAGACGGAGTTTAACAGAGCGAGTAGTTAAAAAAGAAATTAAAGCGTCCGGGGTCATGTAGGCCCATTTAATGCGGCTTTCAACAGGCTTTTCAAGATCATTTCACACAGCAATTAAAGAAGATTTTCAGTACGTACCAGACTTTCACTGCATTAAATTATCATAAAAGCGGATAAAGGTTTTTCTTCTGTCCTTTTTTTAAGGGAAATAATAATTAAAAAAAGAAAAACTCAAGATAACGTAAGAATTGTTATTTGACCAGCTGCGAATACTCAAAAGATTAAAATGCCATATATTAAACACATCCACAACACGCATTGAACTTCAAAGGTCTATCTTAATGTTGTTCTTTTGTTCTGTTCACAGGTTTTCCAGGGGAAACAAAAGAGAAGCCACAGAACTCTTACTAATTGTAGAAGTGATTTGCTCAACCATTTATCCTGGACAGTAGTTTAAAAATCGTGTTTTAATTCACACAAACAACGACATTGAGAAAAAAAATGTTTTGGTATGAGTTTTTATACATCTGTAATTCAGCACTATATGATGTAATATTTCAAATCTAAATATGATCAAAATTGCTACTGAGTTAGAATATCGAACTAGCAAAGCCGTGAGTACTGAGGTTTTATTCCAAGAAAGTTTTAAAACATAATTGCCTTCTAAGTGATCTGTATGTGAAGGTAACTTTTCTTTTAATTTATTGTTATCTAACTTTTCCTTTTCCATTTTCCATACACTTATTACCATTTTTCCTATATTCTGTAAGCCAGTAATAGAGCTGATTCAGCTGACGTTTTCAGCTCAAAGAAATTTGGACTCTAATATGAACAGCAATAGCGACAGTCACTGCTTAGCCTCAGGCTTTGCGCCGTGATAGTAATAGCAGAACGTATGTGCCCGAGAGCTGGGGAGAATCTGATTAGAACTCCTTAGAAGCACGTCACCAAGGACGTGTAAGACTAGAAACAGTCACGTGACTAAGGTGCTAGACAGAAATAGACTTGGTTGGTCAACAGTGGCCAAGGAAGAACTTCTTTCTCCAGCCTGTCAATCAGGTTTCTTTCTTCGTGTTGTCCTCCTAAATGGCTTCTAGAGGCCTTATGAAGAAAGAGGCCGTAGGGGAATTTATTCCACTCTGATTGTTTAATTCTTTTTTTTTTATTCTGATATATATAGCAAATTAGATAGAAAATATCATCGGTATTTGAGAGAGATGTTTGTAAGAGAGAATAGCTATGGTGTATACATTGTATTAAACTAAGGATGTCAAACAGTGAAATTGTAAAGAAAGCAAACTCTGTAAAGTATGAGAGTTGAAAATATTACTGCATTAAAAATTAATCACGCTTCAAATGTGTCTTTTCGTTTACCAAACGGGCAAACTGCTGGACACGTTTTTGACATTTTTTCCTCATGACTTTGGTTGCAAATTCTACTCACTTGATACCTGCTCAGCTCACATTCTTCTGCTCCGCGTTCCCGTCAAATAATTTCACGCAAAATAAAACGAAAATATTTCGCCACTGAATAAATTGACGCACTGTTTTTTCTTTCTTTCGTTTCTTATCAAGTTGCGGTGCGGGAGTGAGGTGTTTTGTATTGAGGTTATCGTGACATTAAAGCGAACAAACCCGCAACACTTGGGATCGTCACAAAACTCTTACAGCACGTTTATTTAAAGATGATGAGTAGTCTTGAGTATTGAAGATGATATATCGCTACCAGTCAGTTCAAGACGAATAAAAGTCTTACATTAAGAATCTAGCTTTTACGAGTAGTAGCCCCCTCTGAGCAATCATGATCTAAGATTAACTTGGGAGAGATTATGCAAGTATACCTTGAAAATAAGTCTTTATAACCATACCCATTGTCTCCTCTTGGGTGGCTTACGATAAAAGATGTTACACTCACTGTTAGAACTTTTGGCTCTCTGTTCACAAAAGCCGGTTCCCTTATTGCGCATGCGTAGTCATTGCGCTATCCATTTTGGGAGTGGGAGATGGGAGGGTGAGTGTTCGATCGCCATGACACTTACTGGAAAATCAATCGGCCTTTAACTTGAAACACAGACGGGAAAAAAATTGCTTAAATTTGGCTTGAGAAAATGTGATTTAAATGTTTAATAAAAACTTAGCCGCACGTTGATGAGGTAGAGGCAATCGTTGAGTTGCGAGAGCAACAAATTTGTAGAGCTCGCTTTCCAACAAAATAGAAAGACGGTATTTGACCGTGAAGTTTGAGGTAACAATCTGTGCCGCATGGAAAGCGTAAAACAGAACTCATATATACTGGTGAATCTTCAAGGTGGATAGTCATTCCTGGAAGCGAAATTTTTTTGCTGATTTCAATGCTAACTTGCTACCTATAGTAGGGAGCATCGACCTCTATCAGTAACGTTGCACAAATAAATGTGGCAAACTATCAGCCATAGAAGGAAGGTGCTCTCTTGGCCGAGTTTCGTGTTGGCTTTATCACGAGCGAGTAATAGAGTGTGTTCATTGTTACGCAATAAAAAATAAAATCAAAAAACATTTTGTAGATAAAGTCCAAAAATTGTGATATTATAAACGATAAATAAAGAAGACAGTTCTCCAAGTTAAAGGTGAGTGCATTGTCCCAAAGTTGAGATATTCGTCGAAATGTTCCACGCAAAATTATGGAGCCTTGGTCCTCCAATATGGCGGCCGGAAAATAGTGTAAACATCTGGAACTTACTTTGGCTATCTAGTCGACTGACTATCTCAACCGAACCAAGAAACATTTATACAAGCACTATTCTTAATACTTTAGTTCCGAAAGTGGCTAAAAATCAAGAGATGAGTGTCTATTTTTCGTCAAACGCGATCTTAGCTTCATGACACACACCGCCATAATTCCAGAATTCAAAATGCGTTGGTTTCCAAATGAAGGACGTTATTGAGCTGGAAAGTTGTAAACAGGCATAAATTTAGTACCTCTCATGCCTGATGAGGGTAAAACCTTTAGTGGCTCTTTAGTTTTGGATTGAGATTTTGATGACGTCAAGTGAACACACTCTATAGCTTGGGGCCCTGGCCGAAACAGGAGCGCCTGCTGCTCACAGGGTACTAAACCAAAGCAGGACGTTTTGATTCATTTCCCTAAAATAAACGTACACTTGTAGTCTCAAATCACCGGTATTACACGATATATTTATTGAGAGTCACTCCGGCTAAGGATCATCTTGTTATTTGATCATGATAACACGCTAATCTTACGAACTTTAAATACAGCAACATTCTTCGCCGGAACAAGAAAGTTCAGTATATCATCAGTCGTGAACACGCCATTCGGCCGCTGGATTGGTTGTTTGTTGGTCTGTCAGAGACTCGCGTAAGCAGACACTTACCCTTGGTCCCGGGGGTGTCCGCTTACGGGAGGTTCGACTGTAGTTAATGTAATCCCTCTGAGGTTATTTCCTCATATTGTGCCCAGTTTCCTTGCAGATGTTACCACGCGCTTTGCATGAATGTTTCGTGATGGGTATCGTCGGAAAACTTTCGTTTTTTTTGCGACATCTTCCGAACCCAACTGGCCAAGATGAAATCTGTGCATATAAAGCCGCTTGAGCCGTGTAAATCTGCGTCACTTGATTGTCTATATCGTCCCTGCTGCTTCTCACTCGTGAGTTTTCGTCGCACACCAGGAAATTACTATTACTATTATTATTATTATTACTACTATTATTATTATTACTATTATTATTATTATTGTTATTATTAATATTATTATTTAATACTTAAATTGTAATTCGCACTACTTACAACACTACCCACCAGGAAATTATGAAATTGAGACTCCTCGATTATGTTTTTCCAACAAAAAAGGCAAACACAAGGGATCGGAATCTACCAATCACAACCCACAGAATTCATTATCTGTTTTCTGATAGGTCCTCTCTCATGATGACTTAAGTTAATTGTTGTGTGCACAACTGCGGTGATCAATTATATCTTCAGGTATCATGGTAGGCGGATTTTTACGAAAAATACGTTAAATCTTTTTTTCGCTCTTCCAATTGAGAAGACTGGGATAAATAATTTGCAAAAATTTTGCAAAAGAATGGGGAAAAGAACTTTTTTACTTTTTAAGATAAAGAGAAAAACTATTTTTGAATCTCATTAACCCCTTACGGCGCGTTGACACCTCTAATTAAAATTCAGCGCCAGTTGTCACATGTAATGCGATTTCATCTGTGCACGCGAACTGTTCTCGATCTGGTTGTTTCATCGCAAGTTAGCTTTCGTTCTTGTAGAATTTTCTATATGTTAGGACTAAAACGCAAGAAAACTTCATGCCCATTTTCGTCTTCGTAGAAGTCGAAGAGGCAAAAACTCTTGTGGACCCCACAGGTTCAGCGTCGAACAAGATCTTTGGCTCTGAGCGACCGTGGGTCGCACTGTAACCGAGAAGAATGGAGAACGGATGCGATTCCGAAACTTCCACCACAAGAGAGTCAAGCGCGGATGTAAATGTAGACGATGTAGACTTCGAGATTTCCTCTTTTTGTCTTCACGAGGCATGGTTTCCAAAAATGTCTGGAGAACGAAGAAGCCTAAACTTGAGCAACATATAACCAAAGCCGTCAACGAAATCTGCTAAATAAAAGAAATCACGGCAGTTTAAATAAAAACCTGGGAAAAGCTCTTGGTAGTTTTTCGCTCCTCGGACGATTTCAGAGGGTCGTTAAAAGGGGAGGGGTGTGGAAGGGGGAGGTGGCGGACTCTACCACGGTTCACGAAAGGAAAAAAATTGAGGATCACGGATCACGGAAATTTCCCCGAATCACGAAAGTAGCCGAGTAAGATACTAGTTTTAATGACCTGCTCTTATACTAGAAAGAGTGTTTGAAGAAAGCAAAATCACGAATGGTCAAGACTCCATATTGCAAATCGCATACCTAAGTCACTCTCGACAGACGACTCTAGCCATTCGGAGGACTTGCGTCTCAAAATCACGTAGAATAGAGCGGTAAAATTACGAACATACTAATATGATAAAAAGCTTTTCGTCTTTTTCTCAATATAAAACTGCATATAAGGATAAACATTTCTAGTTCGTTTAGGCGCGTCTTCCGACAGAATTGGCTGAAAATCAGCAGGTATGTTCCAAGATACATCCTTCGAAAAAGCGTGTCGAGCTTTGTTTAATTTCGCTTCCATTTCAAAGTTATGGCCTCTTTAGTAGAAGGAAACGTCCACATTAAAAATATCAAAGTTTAGGAGGGTGTAGAAAAAAAACCAACCCACATCTAGAAAATCGCCGACATTCCTTTGGGGGTGATGTGTGAGAAAACGTTTCCGATGTTAATGGCGCTGCTCCGATAATTCACGCGCGGAAGGGAACCAGTTTTAGCAAAGCATTGTGTCTGGGTATTTCTTTTAATATCACTGCGACGATATCTTTCCAGAAAATTTCAAAGATATGATTGTATTCTATAACTATTAAGCTTTCAGAAAATGTATAGGTTGATGAGGTTTTCTTTCAAAGCGCCATCGTAAGAACACGATTTCCAAACACTGTCAATCCGCCTACCATGATACAGTTCAAATATATGATCTTTCATATATTCATTAGTAACGTTATTTGCTGTCGTCAGTGTCGTACGGAAGGGGAACCAGGAGGAGACTGAAGGTAAAATTCAGACTCGGCGCAAAATGCAGCCTGCAAACAAGCTCAGCTGGGCATTATATATGCGCAGGTTAACCAGAGTGAAACTCTGCGCTCCAGTTATCGGTCTTCAATAATAGCGCTCCCGTTGTAATAGTTTGTAGTCCACAATCTGAGTTTTATATTGATTGCTTCCAATTAACGATTAGCCTTGACAGTCCTTCTACCCAATCAGCTCCTTTTTCGAACCACTAGCGCACGCGCTATTACATCACAAACGACGGAACGCTTAAAGACAAGATTTTCGCGCGAAATCGGTCAGGTGTAAATAACCGTGAAATCTGAGTTTCAACGTTACCTTTATTTGGAGGGTTTTGCGATGGGTTGCGCATTTAGCCGAAATCGGGCTCGTTTTCCACGAATCATTAAAAGAAAAAAGGTGAGTGTCATTGTAATGCAAGATAAGTTCATTAATGTTCCTAGAGAATCAAATCGCACGTGTTTCGCGCCTCACAAAAAAATGGGTGACTTTCTTTTGACACATGATAGCATTTTTTTTGTTTTGCTATTACGCGTATCGAAGTAACAATCGCTCAAGATTATTTTACATTTGACCAGGTTTCTAGAAGCCAAAAATATGAGATATCAACGCCTCAAGAAGTTAAGCATGTATCAACACAGACAACAGCCGACCACCTTCGCTCATTACACAGCCAACGGCCAGCCACGCTTAACAACAACACCTCCACATCGTGGTGGTACACCCCCGATGTGGCCCCCAGTACTTTGCTGTGGCTGGCCGGGCCTAAAGACTGTCTTGAAGACAGTATACCAGAATTAGGTAGGTTTAACTTTCAGTTCTGCGTTGTTAAAAAACCTATGTCAAAGATTGATGTTTAATTTAATGATGATTAGGAAAAAAAAGAGTTGTTTTAACTTAATTAAAAAATAATTAAGTTTGCCTAGCTTTGCTTATTTGTGTTACAGTTAATGAACTAATTAATTTACTTAATTATTATCTAGTTTTACTCAGACGAGAACAAGAAACGCGCGATGTTTGTAGATTTTAATTTTTTTTTCTCTTTGTGATTTAGTTGCTATAGAAACCGTCTATGCCGCACGCGCGCGCGCTTTTCGCATTCGAATACGTCATTCGTTAATGAACGGATAAAATTTAAATTTTAACATACAGCACAGTTTGATAATCGTTGTTTGCAACTCGAAAAAATCTCACACTTATAAGCTACCTTGTAAAATGGTGTTTTCGCTTTTGTCCCTGCAGCCAACACTAGCAAAAACAAGAACAATAACAAACAAGAAGGCAATGATCAGGATGAAAGCAAGAAAATCGACTTACCAGCTTGTCTGGAATATCAAGGTACGAATCATTCTAGAGACAAAAAAATCCAATTCTTGATAACTTTTCAAGTGATAGAATTTCTTTTAAACGGACCTTGAGTCTCTTTTTTTTGTTCTCAGACGTACTATTACCAACAAACATTCCATATAATTTCTTGTACTCTGGTTTATTCTAACGGAAACGTTGTATCTTATTATTATTTCTCTTTTTGTTCTCAGGTTTTCATGAATATGGATATCACCTGTTTACTTTAAACAGTTCAGTTTTTAACAATACTGTTCAAGACTTGAGCCTGGAGTAAGTATAGTGCCTTAAATTGCGTAAGGATAATAACGCTAAACTGAGCCTATACTGTAAGCATTAGGGATAAGGTCGGTTCACCCGTGTACATAACGATCTCACGCTATTTTAAACTATAGGAAAATCGTTATTTTATATGTATGTTATTTTAATCCTGAGTCTCCAATATAGAACATTTTTGAGTAGTACAATGGAATGTAAAATAAAACTTGAGTTTTACTGTGGGCTTATTCGGACCGCCAAGAGAACAATCAGAATTCTTTTTTTCATCGCAGACCAGTTAAGCCGTATAATAATTTGATATAATCGGTTTTTATATTCCATGAAGATTAAGCCATAGTTAGTAATTTAGCCGAATTTAATTGAGAGCCTCCTTTGTTAACTATATATTTCATGCTGATATTTGTAAAAGTACTTGGATCAACTTTCTGTTACTGATCTTTCCTTTTTCTTTGGGGACACAGTTGCATTCCAGAAGCTATCGCTTCAATCCTGGGCCACGATAAAAATCCATTTGTGATTGAGTACAAAAACACCCAGGAGAACACCACGTACCTGCCAAACCCACCAGCCTGGAGCAATGATATACTGGAAAAGATTTGCACTCGGTAAGTTTTCATGTTCCTGTTAGCCCTATAACCTGAACAGTTATGTATCCTTCTCTGCTACGGAGGAACCGGGTCGAGAAGATTAGGAGGAGGGAAGGGGGTAGGGGGGGGGGGGGGGAAGGGGTTAATTATTTCTATTAAAAAATGCTGCGCGTAGCAACTGTGTTTAAGTTTCTGTTTTCATCTCTGCTTTTGTTCCACAGCTTCGGTGATAAGCTTCTTCGTGTGGTTTTATACCGACCATCGTGGTTTTTACAGATTGTGCTCGACGAGCAGGGGTATAACAGCTGCTTTTTTAGGTGAGAGACAATATATTGTGATTTCGTGGTAAAAAAAAAATCGATTTTGTAAACCACTATAGTTTGTGAAAAAAGAAAGTAAATACGACCTTACAATGCTTATTTTATTAAGACTAAGAGATCTTTTGCTTAGAGGTACAACTTAATTTTGGAGAACAAAATTCTCAGATCTTTAGTACAGAGTTACATTGATCCTATTGGCGATTTTAATTTCTTTCTTAGTTTGGCAGTCAGAGAGAAGCTGAAGGTCACAAGTGACTTCAAAGAATTGGCCAGACTGACAGGTATAGATTAATGACGCATATATTAAAACAATGTCATACAAGCAGCCCGTAGACAAGACCAGGTTATCGATGGCCTCTTGGTAGCCGGATTAACTTGGTTCAACTGTATAGCGAGTTAGACAAATCCTGCAAAACAAATTTAGAATCTCTACTCTACCTCTCCTTCAAAAAGTTCACGTGGCCTGATTTTGACTGGGTGGAGCAAATGGGGTTTAACAGAGCGAGTAGTTAAAAAAAGTAAAGCGTCTGGAGTCATGTAAGCCCATATTATGACGCTTTCAACACGCTTTCCAAGATCATTTCACACAGTAATTAAAGAAGATTTTCAGTATGTACCAGACTTTCAGTGCACATTATCATAAAACACTTACAATAACGAAAGATTTTTTTTTGACCAGCTACGAATACTCAAAAGATTAAAATGCTATATATTAAACACATCCCCAACACACATTTAACTTCAAAGGTCTATCTTAATGTTGTTCTTTTGTTCTGTTCACAGGTTTTCCAGGCGAAATAAAAGAGAAGCCGCAGAACTCTTACTAACTGTAGAAGTGATTTGCCCAATCATTTATCCTGGACACTAGTTAAGAAATAGTGTTTTTAATTTACACAAATTACGACCTTGAGAAAGGAAATTTTTTTGGATGAATTTGTATCCATCTTTAATTCAGCACTATATGATGTAATATTTCAAATCTAAATATGATCAAAATTTCTTCTTGCTGAACTAGGAAAGCCGAGAGTACTGAAGTTGTATTCCGAGAAATTTTTAAAACTCATAAATGCCTTCCAAGTGATCTGTATGTGACGGTAACGTTTCATAATTGACTGTCATCTAGCATTTCTCATTGTTTACCATTCGTTTATTACCATTTTCCTTATATTCTGCAAGTCAGTAATAGAGCTGATTCAGTTGACGTTTTCAGCTCAAAGAAATTTGGATTCTAATATGAACAGCAACAGCGACGGTCACTGCTTAGCCCCAGGTTTTGCGCGGTGATAGTAATAAGAGAACGTATATGCCCGTGAGCTGGGGCGAATCTAATTAGAACTCCCCAGAAGCCCGCCACAAGGACGTGTAAGACTAGAAACAGTCACGTGACTAGGGTTGTCGTCGAAAATTGATCTGGTTGGTCAACAGTGGCCAAGGAAGAACTTCTTTCTCACGCCTGTCATTCTGGTTTCTTTTTTCGTCTTGTCTTCCTAAACGAGGAGAGATTGCAGAGGAGTTTATTTCTGTTTAATTGTTTAATTCTCCTTTTTATTCTGATATACATAGCAAATAAGAATGACAATATCATCGGTATTTGATAAAGATATTTGTAAGAGAGAATGCATTATGGTTTATGTATTGTAATAAACTAAGAATGTCAAAACAGTAAATTGTAAAAAAAAGCTAACTCTGTAAAATATGAGAGTTGAAAATAAAATTACAGTTAAAACATTCCCCAAGTGCTTTGTCTTTTGTAGCAAACTGGCAAACTCCTGGATACGTTTTTTTTTTACATTTCTGCCCCAGGACTTGAGTTTCAAATTGTACCGATTTTGGAAGCAACTTTTGAAGCTGTTCATGCAAGACGCACTCTTCTACTCCGCGTTCCCGTAAAAAGAAAAGAAAAGAAATGCACAATATTTTGCCACTGAAAAAAATTTAAGCACCATTAATGTTTTTTTATTATTATTATTATTTTTTTTTTGATCTCAAGTTGTAGTACGGGAGTGATGTGTTTTGATTTGAGGGGGTCCTGACATTAAAGAGAACAGACCTGCAACAAATTGACAAACTTTTGAATCCCCACACAACTCCCACAGCACGTTAACTTACATGTAAGATGATGGGCAGCCTTCAGTATTAGAGATGATAGTCGCCACCAGTCTTAATTATAGGACGAAGAAAGTCTTAATTTAGGAATCTAGTTTTACAAGTACAGTAGACTCTGCTGGGTGATTATGATCCACATTTATATGCAAGGGGGCGGGGGCGGGGTTACTTGCCCTACCTTTCTTCGTCAATTGGCTAAACTATTTCGCGAAAAAAAAAAAAAAAGACATCACTCACTGTTAGAACGTTTCGCGCTCTGTCCTCAAAAGCCGGTTCCCAGAGTGCGCATATTCATTGCACTATCTATCATCGATGTGTGGGAGGCGCGGTGGCCTCATGGTTAGTGCGCTTGTCTCCGGATCGAGCGGTTCGGGTTCGAGCCCTGGCCGGGGACATTGTGTTGTGTTCTTGGGCAAGACACTTTACTCTCACAGTGCCTCTCTCCACCCAGGTGTATAAATGGGTACCGGCGAACTTAATGCTGGGGGTAACCCTGCGATGGACTAGCATCCCATCCAGGGGGGAGTAGAAATACTTCTAGTCGCTTCATGCTACAGAAATGGGCCACTTGGCTCGCATGCAGACTTTACCTTACCTTTTACCTTGACCTCTATGATCGATGTGGGGGATGGGTGTTCCAACGCCATGACACTTACTGAGGTATCAGTCGACCTCTAGCTTGTAACACTGGAAGAAAACACAGATTTGCTGAAATTTGGCTAGGGCAAATATAATGCAAGTTTTAAATAAAACCTAGCATACGTTCATGAGGTATAAACAATCTCTGCATGGTTTTCGACAGTAGAAAATTTCTAGGGCTCGATTCTAACAATGCAGGATAGAAACACGATATATATTATTGTAAAGTTTGAGGTAGCAACCTGTACCGCGCGGAAAGCGCGAAACAGAACTTGTATTGGCGAATCTTCAAGATGGATGATCAATCCTTGCAGCGAGAATTTTTGTGCTGATTTTCCATGGACTCACTCCTACCTTACGCGCGCAACAATGTTAGGGAGCGTCCTCTATCAGTAACTTTGCACGTAACGATATGGCAAACTATCAGATATTTCCTACCTTTTGCTTATCTCATCTCTAAACCCTAGCCTGTAAGGCAGCTTTACTGTCTGGGTTTTGTGCCGTTCCGGTCCGAGTTTCGCGTTGGCTTTTTCGCGAGCGAGTTATAATTATAGCTGTCCCAAAGCCAAACCTAATCCCAAACAAGAGACAACAAAAAGCAACAACGACAACAAACTTTATTCGCTCTTGAGCCTGCTCATTGGCTACTAAACCCAAACAGGAAGGTTTGTCTCGCTTCCAAAAGTAATTTATATAATTTTCTCAAACTAATTAATAATTCATCAAGTTTAAACAAAGGAAATCATGACCGTGACGGTGTTTGGATATCTGATGTTAATCAGCAGAGATTTTCACGATTTTAATTCTCCGTTTTTTCCTTAGTTTTAGTTTCGATTGAAAAGATTTATCAAACACTCAAGACAGTGTTTGACCACATTTCCAAACACCTCGTAGTTCGTCAAAAGAACTCCGCTACGCGTCGTATTTTCAACACTGTTCTGGGTGTTTGGAAATGTGGTCAAACACTGTCTTTCGTGTTTGATATATTACGTACACTTGTTGTCTGAAATCGCCGATATTACACGACACAGTCACTAATAGTCAGCCGGCCTTTAGTATTACGAATTTCCGGCCACAATTTCCGCCGGACCAAGAAAGCTCAGTTTGTCATCCTTCATGACCACACTATAAATTCCACCAGGTTGGTTGTACGTTGTTCTGTCACAAACCCACGCTCCAAATTACAAATTAAATCAATGTATCCCACAACTCAGTAATATTGTAGACTCGTGAATCAGTCAACTTTACTAGCAATAATTATCAGCTATCGATATACAAGCATACTCTATACTGACCATGTTAAACAATAATCTCGGTCGTATTTCGAGTTGTTTTCTAAGTTTATTCCCTTCTACTTGGGTATGTGCTAGGTACGTTTCTCGTGTAACTTTATAAGTTCCTAGCAGGAAAAAAAAAAATCTACAACTACGGTACACGTACAAACATATTCCCATTATTTCTGTGGTGTAGTAGGTACGGCCAAAACATGATATTCAAACCTACAACAAAATTTAACATTCTATTTTCTTACACCTAAGCAATGGTACAAACAATATTCCAACCGCAGCAGACGACAAGGCAGAAATACACAACTACCACAATTTCATTGTAATAATTTTGTTTTCTTGATAATTCAGTAGCTAAATTTTGAAACCACACTGAACTTTAAACACAATTGCCCTAATTAGAAAAAAAAGAAAAAGTGAAGATATCTGGTAGTTGTATTGTTGTAGGAAAATGACACCATCAAGAAAGTTGCCTAGATTATTGATAACTAAATTTGCTGAAAAAAAAAATGGATTTGTGTCGACCAAATTTATATGCAGCCTTTCTACCCCAGAGAGTTTTTAACAGTGACCACCACATTTTATAGCAGACACTCTAAATGCCAACAACAATTTTCTCCTATCCTACTCTAACCAGAATGCATAAAAAAGGGAAAATTGATATGTTGCTATATGAATTTAAGGAATGAACTGACCAAAAGCTAGGTGTAGCTCTAACATGTATCTATAGACAATTATGATTGAAATTATACAGATTGTTCACTGTTCACAAGAAAATGACAAGGAGTATGATCCCAGCAGCAACCAGAGTGAAAGGTAGCCATGTTTTCAGAAATGCACTCAAACTGCAATGAAAAAATAACAGTACTGTAATTAAAAATGAATAAATATGTAAATAAATGACTGACTGACTGACGGACGGACAGACAGACAGACAGACAGACAGACAGACAGACGGAATGAATGAATGAATGAATGAATAAACAAATGAGTTTACAAAATGCCAAATCTGAGTAAAAGAGATTTAGATCCAAATGTCCAGCATCCGAATAACCAATGAGGACAAAATGATACATGTGCGTATGTTACAGTCGGTATGGGGAAGCCTAAGGCTGATCAGAATGGATCTCATACAACTGTACCTGACAAACTTGCCACGAATAAACATGTAGAAAGCCAGCTTGATCATGTTCCACGAGGTTGACCTGTCATACTGCATCATGTTCAGTGCCATGGCAACATGGGAGTGACAGTTGTCACAACAAAGGTTATGCTAAAACAAGGTAAACAAAAGGTCACCTCATATAATTGCACTTTACTGGCTGCACATAATATTGCTGTCAAAGTTTTGTTATTGGACTAAAAATTGACATGACACTGTCTATGACACTGTCTAAGTTGGCCAGGTAGAGGGATGCTGAGAAAGGCAAAAAGCCATTTTCCATCTCTCTGTATGTTCCCTGTCATGAGTTTTTACTTGTATCCATCATTTATCATCCAAAAATTAAATCAAATTGATCGCACATATTTAATCATGAACAGAGCAAAATAACAGATAAGTTAAATTTTATATTACCTTTATTTCTTTTATTGCTTAGTGGTATACTGACTAGAAACAAATTGATAAAAATGATATCCCACATGTGAGTGTATCGTTTTTATCCACACAAGCAAAGGCATAATTTTTGATAACATTTTGTCCCTTTAACTGCACTTAAATTTGTTGGCTTATGATTGAAACATCTTTGGATTCTCTGGCAGTCTTTGGTTATCTTTGAAAAATGTTCGGAAACATTCGCCTGGCTTTCAGACAAATTTAGGAAAATCTTCGGAAATCTTTGGAAAATCATCAAAAATGTTCTTATGTATTGTGAGAACTTTACATAATAAAAAGAAAATTACACGGATCGATTGGTCGCTTGTGTACATAATTTGTTTCTGCCAGTTTATCACTTAATAATCTATGAAAAAAGCTGTTAATGTCTCGGTTTTTTCATTTATTTTGAGTATAAAGTTTGCTATATACTTTTAATAATTAATATTTGTTGTTTGTTTGATTGGATTTTTTTGGCAAAGTCTGCAAAACAATGTAAACTTAAAAAAAATACAATCTGCCTGAGTGGATGAAACATAAACACCACATGTAAGTAAATAAATTTCATAAATATAATCACTAACTCACCATTCGGTGCTTGTATTCCTCTGAGGCGGAGGAAATGGCCACATCCCAGCTGTTTTGCAAACTTGAAGCTTTTGCTGGATTTAATCGCCAGAATCTATTTAAAATTATATTATTTTAGACATGTACAGTCTATACTGTATATTTTTTTGGAATTGTAACATTGATTGCAGCTTATTAACTGATGTATCTTGTGATTCCAATTTAATAATGATGGAATAAATTAAAATAATATTAATGTTACTTAATATTACAAGTACACATCTATTTGTCTAATGATTGTACACTGTATATGACTGCACAGTACCATCAGAAAATATTAATAAATAAATCTGACGTTCTTATCTTGTATTGACTGGGCTTGCATGTATATGATAGCAGAGAGGGAGGAAAGTGGATGCATAAGAGGATGGACATAAGCAAATAACGCAACTAATAACAATAAAAAATAAATAAATAAATAAATCATAAATAAATATACTGTTGCTAGCTTTCCCTTGGTTACGTGCCTTGGCAGTAGCAGTATGAAGGAAAATCCAAAACTAAAATTGCAACTTACTTTGTAGGTCTTCCAAATGCCATATCATCTTCCTTTAAAGAGAAAATAATAATGCATTCCTATTATGTAGTTACTAATTAATAGAATTAAAGGCTATTTTTCTCTTGACAGAAGATTTAAATTTGTAGGTAATTTCATTGCCTATGTTTACAAATAATATTGATGCAATTTAAGCTTGGGTACATGCATGCATATATGCAAAATTTATCTTTGGTTTAAAAATTAATATCAAAGCCAGTTTCATTTCCATTTTTTTTTTTTTTTATTACATTATTTATTATCATAATAATTGTCACAATATAACCAAACGAGAAAGTCTAATCAAACTGGTTTGAAAAGTTTAATATTTAAATGAAAGATTTGTCCAGTCAGTGCCTGTCTAACACAGTTTGGACATCCAAAGGTTTCTACATGGTATTTTGAAATAATAACTAAATATTGATATTAATTATTGATATTGGCTTCAGGAGACGTAAGTACTGTAGTCAAAGAATGGAGCCTGATCAGTGTGAAATTTAAACGTCAAAAACAATGGCAACAGGAATGTCATTAAAAATGGTTTTAATGATGAGTGGGTCCACATAAAGTTGTGTTATTTATTTATTTATTTATTTATTTGCATGTATGTCTCTGCTGTTCTGTGCAAAACAACAAGGGGAAAGAAACCAAATGCTGTGTAGTTTGGATGATGCAAACCATAATGTTCAGCATTTTTTTTATGTTTCTGTTTCAAATTTAAAGCTGTCTTGTGTATTCACTTTTGGAATGATCAGCTGTGTAAGTGATATTTCTTAGCTAATCCATGTTTCTCTTGGTGTCACTGTAGAGGTAGGCCTAAAATGGAGGTGAGGGATGTAAGGTGCTGGTGAAGGGTGAGGGGTTTGGGGCATCATCAGTACCATTACTTAGAACTTAAACCAGAGTGCAACCTCATTCCTGCAGCCCTGGTCTGTCTTCTTTCTGATCCTACAGCTCTAAGGGGAAGGAGGGGGAGGGGTGGGGAGAAGAGAGACGAAAGGAAAGAGACGAAAAGAGACGCTCTTAGTCAGCGTGCTATTCAGCCTCAGCTCAGCCCCTAACTTGCACCCCTAAGCCTTCACACCCCATTTTAGATTTGCCCTCACTGTAATGGTTGATTAAACTTCCTATTATTCAGGATTGGGTGATTCCAGAAAATATCCATACCATACCACGGGCAGCATACTGGAATTCTGAGGGAGACGGGGGTTTCTTGGACTGTAATTCTGAAGGCATGTGGGGTGGGGGTGACGCAGTTTGGAATTCCAAATGCATTGGGGAGGGGTTCAGCTCTGGATATTTCTGGAATCACCCATTAACAAAATTAATTATACAAGTACATGTATAATTGTTGATGTATCCAGTAAACCATAAGGCTGTATACTAATTGCACACAGTATAGCTAGAGGGGCCTTACCGAAACATAGAATGGACCAGCAAAGTCTCTAATCACTCCGGATGACATGGCAATTCCCATGTGACCAACAAAAGGAAAAAGCCATCTGAAATAGAAGAATGTGACAATGGCCCAATGATTAACTGCTTGGAATTTACTTGAAAATACATTGATCACTCATTACAGGTTGCAGATATCTGTACATGCATGCTACAAAGTGGTACCACTGACCACTCGACATGGACTTCACTAAAGGTAAGAAGGTGTTTGTGAAATAACTGGTAAACTGTACTGTACAATTCAAAGGTGAAGTGATTTCGTTAGCACTAAATAATCTTCAAGGAACTTTATGCTCGGGAAAAAAAGACTTCAACAAAGCTAAGCATGAACTTCAGAAAACAGCTTTGATATGAATATAAGCTTAAATATTGCACATAATCAATCGAGCCAAGTTGACGTTTCAGGCAGCCTAGAGCAAAAGCGCTTCTATGAAAAGGTTGGACAATGGCCGGGAAATATATAAGCTTAATTCGCCGGCAGTAAAACGAGTAAACATTTAAAAAAAAGAAACAAATAAAGCTCCCAAACAGATAGACAAACAAACAAACAAAAACTCAACGACTGTATCAAAAATCCTCCAAAATTATAGGAATTAAGCTGCAAGCAGAGTCGCATCGATAGGACAACTTCTACTTTCCCGATTTATTTAAGCAAAGGTCGAGATGACTCTGCTCGCTGGGTATCAAAAGTAATGATTTCAAAGAAAATGCATCAGTCCAACATTTACAGAAGTAAAATAAAAAATGTCTAAATAATAATAAAGTTGTATTCTTATACTGACGTTAAAACGGGAATGGGTGTCCATACAATGCAGTAAGGATATCTACTCCGTGCCACATCAATCTTTGAGTAGATATCTTCGGGATCCATGATATTTTTTTGGTGATTATCGTCCATTGTAAGGAGACATACCGAAAGCAATTTTGCTTACAACTACGCCATATTGGTTCTTATTCGGTGGGATCATTCAGGACTTATAATCATGTGGTACTAACTGTTATTTGATATAGACCGCTGAAACAATAGCGCTGACTCCTTAGAAACCAAAGAACGACGCCATGTTTTGAAATTACTCGATCGGATCGTTCGTTGAATTGGAATTAGTTGTTGGCGATAATGTGATTTAGAGACTAATTCCTCAGTTTGCTGCCTCTGAATTATGGCATTCAAGCCAACAACGATCGCATTCAGGTAATTTCGACGTGCAGAGCTTTATGCATGACTTGGGCTTTGAACGTTTGCGTTTTCTCATATTTCAGCATATTTTAGCTTACTAAAGGAGTTGATTTTGATCTGCAGTAGTGAATTGTTTAATTTAATGGATTCAGTGTCATATATGGAAAATTACATATGTTTAGTTTCCTTTTTTTTTTTTTTTTTTTTTTTTTTGCGCAAACCGAACATGACTTTGCAGGTGAAGCTCAGATATAATGGATCGATTTATACCCGAGCATCCCCTCCCCCAGGAAATTCAGGCGATGCCAAAAGATGACACTGTCTGTCAGTTTTGTGGAGTTAGCTATCTGATTCACAGTGAAATGAAAGCCTTGGAGGAACGTGTTAAAGAGGCTGAAAGAAAAAAGGAATATTACATAGGAAGCGTCGAGCGGGAAGAGAAACTAAAAATTAAGGTGGCTAGCATGGAGGAGGAGAGTGATAAGCTGTCAAGGGCATTACAGGCTAGTGAAGAAAGGTAGGCTGGATAAATGAAGAAAAATAGTAAGTAACTTTAAGCTTAGTAGGCCATAGGCAAAACACAAGAGATATCCTGAAAGGATTTGAGCTCATGACCTTCCCATCCCACCCCCCCCCCCCCCCCAAAAAAAAAATGATGATGATAATAAATAATAACAATGAATAGATAAATATATGACTGGAAGGGAAAATCAATATCATGGCTCTTCATTTTCTGGTTTCAGTATCTGAAACAGAATTCTGTGTTCTAATTCCCAGAACTTATCAACTGCTGGGGTTTCATTAAGGTCCAGGCACTGGACAAATTGACCAGTTGTGATGATGATTTTTCCCATCTGGTTTGACAAGCTAGAGTAAAGTTTTTCCTACAAAGAAGTTCAGTCCAAAATGTTTTGCCCACCTGTGAAAGCCTCCCTCCTGCTGAAAATGGAAGTGAAACCCCTGCATCTGTAGTATAATTGCTACTGTATGTGTAGTGCTCTGCATGTACATTATTCTTCTAACATGTTATGTATCATGTTTTAACTAACCTGCAGGACAAAGATTCTGGCACAAGATTTAACCTCAAAGCAAGAACAGATTGAAAGTCTTAAACAACAAATAGGGGATCTAAAGAGTGAACTTCACAGCAAAGAGGGAGAAGTCACACAAACTCATTTGAAATTTTCTGATCTTATAACACAAATTTCATCATTTCAAACAACCTTACAGACACAGAGAACAGCTCTGAATGATATTAAAGTCAATGTTCAAGAAAATTACCAAGATATTGCTGAGCAACATAGCAAAGTTGTCAGCAATGTAGCTCTTACATGTGAGAAGTTTGCTCAAGAGAAAAGAGACTTGGAGGAAAGCTTAAGAAAGGTAAAACTGCTGTTACAGATTGACAAGGGATTGGTACAAAACATGGCACAGTGGCCTCATGGTTAGTGGGCTCACCTCTGGATCGAGCAGTCGGGGTTCAAGTCGTGGCCATGCACATTGTGTTGTGATCTTGGGCAAAACACTTTACTTTCACAGTGCCTCTCTCCCCCTAGGTTTATAAATGAGTTCTGGCAAACTTTATGCTGGAGGTAACCCTGCAATGGACTAGCATCCCAACTAGGGGTATAAATACTCCTAGTTGCTTCACACCACAGAGACTGGGATGTATGCAGACTTAATTATCTGTTATTTTGTTGTTCTAGGCTGAGAATGAAAAAAGTCTCCACCATGAGACTGTAAGTAAAACTGAAACATTGATTCAGGAGCTAAAGCAGAAATGCACTCAGTTGGAAAATAAAGTTCGTGAACAAGAGATTGAGCTGGCAAAAGCAAAAGAACAGAATGACATGTGTAACAGTGAAATAATGCAAAGCAAGGAATTAATAAAGTAAGTAATGTTAATGGGCTCAATATTTGTATGCATAACTTGATACTGTTAAATGTATGCACTGTCAAATATGATGTTGTTGAGATGGGTCCCCAGTACAGTTGATGTACGTTGTGCACATACTCTGCTGTTTAAACAGTGACTGCAATTCTCTTACACTGGAGGTTCTTATATGTAACATGGTTTTGGCTGTACCATGGTGGAAAACCATACAGAATCTTTGAGGCTATTAATCTTTTAAGACCTTCTAATGATCCTTAGTGATAAATATCTTTCAAGGACTCTGAAAAGATCTTGAAAGATCCTGGCAAGAAGGATCAAGATCCTCAAGGACCTTGACAAGAAAAGTGAAAATTCTGAAGGATCTCTGAGGTTCTTGGCAAGAATTCTTAAACTTAATAAAGGTCTTGTTAAGATAGGATCCTCAAAGATCTTTATGGATTGAATAAATCTTTGACTGAAGATCCTTGACAATCTTCAAAATATTTTCTCCAGGGTTATTATCTCAGTGGAGATGTACAATCAATAAATTGCACTCATCTTGTTTACCTCACCCTAAACGTAAAGCAAGATTAGACTTATTTGTGATTTGTCAAACCAAATAGAACCTGACAGAATGAAATGTCTACACCCTTTGGACAGTACTTTGTAGAGTGGCATTGTAAAGTCCATGGATTGGTCTTTTACAAGCCCCTGTCCCTAAGATGTAGGAGGAGGAAGGTTCTGTGAGAGTTCAAGACTTGAAGCTTCAACCACCATGCAATGTCTCTCATGCCACCCTATTCCCTTCAGGGGTCCAATAGGAACTGGCGATGGCAGTGCATGTTTTTATTTATTTAACCTCCAGAAAACCGTTTTTTTTTTTTTTTTTTTGGCCTCTTTCAGTTCCAAGTCTAATGAAGTTAATGACTGGAAACAAAAACTTCAGAACCAGGCAGAGACATTTAAACTTGAAACCGCGAAAAAAGAGGAGGATATTCTTTCAAAAGAACAACGCATTCAACAACTCTTGGAAAACTGTAAGAACCTTGAGAAGCATGTTGTTGAATATTCGCAGGCAAGAAGCGAAGTGGAAGAGAAGAGTGCAAGCTCTTTGGAGGAAATAAAAGTAAGTTGCTCAGAAAAAAATAAGCATGGGCTGATTTTACTAAGACAGCCTAAATATGATTTAGTTTGAGTTTTCACTGAACTGTGTAGATAAAACCCAGTTTGGCTTTCATCAAAGTGTAAACAATGTTAATTTTATTTCCTCATCCATTCCACAGCATGTAACACAACCACTTTGTCAATTCTTTGTTTGAATCTCAGTTTTATCTAGAGATAGCGACTATTATAGATTGGAAGCATGGCTGTTAGTTTGCACTCTCTTAAACAAGATATTTTCTGATTTAATTTGAATTGAATTACTACTTTCGGCCATTTTTGTATGTATAGGTTTTGAAAGAGTCTTCCATAAAAGCAAGAGATGAAGTGGCAGCCCTAAAAGAGGAAAGGTATGTTTTTGAATACAATGTTAATTTCAAATTGCTCAATCTTTTTTTCTGGATAATTTTTATTTGTCTTATTACAAGCTGAATGTGTTTCAGAGAGATGATGATTTCTGCTCACCACAATCGCATAGAACAATTGAGAGAAAGCTTTAAGAAGAAAATGGAAGAAGCAGATGCTTGGCCAGGAAAAGTGAGTAAATGAACTACACATGTTTCTCTGATTATAATGTACTTGTGTTTGGCCTCAGTTTTGAGCCACTGGGAAAGAATTTTTGGAGTTGGGTTTTTATTTCCAGAAAGTGACCTTCTGCTATTTCCCTCTCCACCCATGGAGTGCCCAACTGGACAGCGAAGTATGGTATGGATTTCCTTCATTAAGCTAAGGGTACAGTACTGTTAGCTTGTTGTTGGTTTAGGGGGAGTGGGGGCAGGTTGGGGCTGAATCAAAACTTGAACCCAGGAGCTTGTATTTGGGTGACAAGAGGGATTTTATGGAAGGATGTTTGCATCGATGGCTTGGAGGCTCATTTATGAGGAGCCATTAGGATAAGAATAAACTTGAGCTTTTAGGACAGGTACATGTAATCCCAAGTCTTGTATTGGCAGTTTTAATATTATAATATCAGTTTGTTTTAGTTTTCGCATTTGATTTGATTTTGCTTGTTTGTTTCTGTTTCGTTTGTTTGTTTTTTTTAATTGTTTTATGAACTGTCTTTTATCGTCTTCTTTGGTTCAGCTTGACAAGATTGTGCAGGAAAAGGAAGCACAGTTTAACGAAGAGAAAAACAACATGTGGAAAGAGTTAACCGAAGCATTTCAAAAGGTAGTCATTGATGTGGGTAGAACAGATTGCTATAATGTGTAACATAATGGGAATGCAAATGCATGTGGTATAATTAAGCTGGATTACATGCACTTCCTCTTGAAATACTCTTCGATACTAAAATTATGTATTTTTGTTTGATTGGTTTAGTTCGCCAATGAATTAGGTGACCAACCAAATCACATTGTTGGGAAATAACTAGTTTTTTGTTCGTTTGTTTGTTTTTCAGAGGTTTTCTTTTTTTTTTTTTTATCCATACCTGATAAATCATCACTCGTGTTTATGACTTATTCAGTTTGTTTAGTTTATTTATTTTTTTCTGCGATTCAGTTTGCATAAAATAACGTTAAGTATTTCCTGTAGGATTAGTCTATTCAGTGATTGTTTTTTCTCTCTTGCTGGATATCGTCAGGAAATAGATGAAGAACAACAGAAGCATCATGAAGAGCTCGTTGCGTGGAAGACGGAAGCGAAGGCTGCTCAAGATAAAGTATGCATAGAGGATATTACACGGCGGCGCGAAGATATGAATTGTATTTTCGAGTGGCAAAAACAATATGTTACGAACGAGCGGAGAAAGTGAGTAAAATATTGTTTTTAACTCAGAGATAGTAAAATTCATATGTTCAAGCCTCCGTGTAATTTTCTTTTTTATATCGACAAACTGACAGATTGCACAAATGACCGTAAAAAAGCGAGAAAACACGTCATCAATATCCTCACTTATATCTAGGACGTGAAGAAATGGAAAATACTCCACTCGGGAACTCGGATGTAGTTTGGTATGATTTTTATGAGTGGTGTAATTTCCAAAAAAAAAACTTGTGTCTATATAATAAAGGACATTATTTCGCTTTTCCATTTCTACGAAATCGCGAGTGTATGCCACGTCTCTTTAGTGTTGCAGAAACGTTTGATAAAATAGAAACCTGGGAGAATGAGAAGTCACATATTTCGACTTTCAACGAGTATTTTCGTTACTACAGAAAAAGGAGTGATTGCGCATGCGAACAATAACTTCCACTTGCGTCTTTCTGATATCAATCTAAGAAGGGAACTTTTTTTCTCATCTTTCTTCGTATTTAGTTTAGAGAAGACATCTCCTCATTGAGTCGCAAACACCGTGAAGAAGTTAAGCGACTGGAGCGGACATTAAACGAAGCCAAAGTAAGTTGGGGCTCACTCCCTGAGTCCCAAGGGTGATCAACATGTATTCTCTCATTATATTGTCAGCTTAGTGTCAACAAGTGTGTAAAGAGAATAGAGAAAGCCATCAACAAAGGATATAAGTTAGATGTGCATGTACGACCAAATTCTCTGAACTAACATTAGAAGAAATGTATTGTAGTCAGTTGCGAGAATTCAACTGGAATCACGTGTCAATCACTCGTGGTTGAGGCTGTGTTAGCGCTGGTTTTGTCTTAGCAATGGCACTTTAATCTCACAGTGGCACTCTCCAGCGAGTGGTAAAATTGGTCTTATTATAAAAATGTTAGGGTGACTACCGATGTACTAGCATGCCTTTCGGGGACGGGCGGGGTGGGGTGAGGGGGCAATGCAGAAAATGAAACCAGAGCAGCCGGCTTCTTTAGCTACAAGGCTCTGGAAAGGTTTTGCAGTTCCTTAAAAGAAGCAAGCAAATATTCAAAGAAAGAAATGGAATTTTAACCATGTTTCAAGTCATGCAGAATGTTAAGTAATATTGCAAGAGAAATAAACTGCTTTTTAATATGGTCTGTCCACAGACTTTCTTTGTTTCCTTTATTTGAATTCTTCTTCGTTCCGAGCTTTTTTCAAATTTCCTGTGAGCACTTTTGCGTGCGATCTCGCTGAACTCACGGCAAAATTTAAACAGAGGGTCAGACTAGGTGCTTTCTAATTTGTTTCACGGCTGTATCTAGACCGCAAAAGAATTTCTTCATCACCCATATGAATAGAAACATCCGCATAATGTGACCCCAGTTATTTTATTTCAGGAGAAAAGCGAACAGACCAGAAACGCTAACAACTCAATCATACAAAATCTGGAGGCAAAAATCGTGGATTTGGAAAACCGTCTGCGTCAACCGTCAACGGAGTCAGCGGAAGAAGTTCGCAAATTAAGGACCAGGCTCCAGGAGTCGGAAGGAAGGCTGCAAGAGGCCGAGCAGCAAATTGATGAATTGGAGACTAAAAACGAATCGTGGAGGCAAGAGGTAAGGGACGGTACTACTGTTTCTCCTTTCTCTTCTCTCTTCTAAGGTACGCCTGAACAGTGCATGTACCTTTAAGAACAATGTATTTCTTTTCTTTTCTTTTCTTAGGTCTCTTTTTTACAAGAAACTGTTCGACGCGAGTGCGAGGAACGTTTGGAATTGACGGATGCTCTGGGTGAAGCGCGGGCTCAACTTCTAGCCCTTAAACGCACTTCCGGTGACTCGATTTCGCGAAGCAGCCTCAATTCCTCTAGTTCAATATCGTCTGGCAGCCTCACCCGGGGTAGTGCTAAGCCGGGATATGACGTCAATGGACTTAACGACAGTGCCCAGGCCACTTCATGCGCCGTCGGTTTCGACGAAGGCGTGGGTTATAGGCCTGGAACTGGCGCACGTGAAACGGGGCGATCGTCACGTGCAGGGAGCGTGGATGATAGCCGACAACGAATCGCGGCGGCCGTAAGAAGATCGGGAACGAAGAGTCGTTTGGGTGGAAACTTTAGTAGCTGACAAACCTTTAAGTCCTTGCAGTTAGTCTTAATTGAGCAGATAAAATGTGCTAGCGGACAATTCAACAGAGCGACAGATAGTCAAGAGAGATGTGAGTGCTGTGAGCTCGCCCTCCCTCCAACCATTTTATTTTATTTTATTTTTTTTCCGCTTGCAAATGAGAACTGGGGATATATAGCTTTTCCCGAAGAGGAAAGGATGAAACAAAACGAACATTAATATAAAGAAATACAAAACATTACTTTACGTTTTAGTACTGAGTTTCAAAAATATCGTGTTGGTGGTGTAAATATTGTACATATAGCAGTGTTTTACTTACTTTGAAACTAACTTCTGCTAATAAGTACCGCGTTTCGCTGCGCGGGGATCGCTTCTGAATCAATCTTAGCTGACTCAATGAATTAAAAAAAGTAAGAACAGCATGCGTGTTTACAAAACCTGGGGTCATATAGTTGAACCAGAAATTCCAGGGCTTTCGAAGCGGGAGCAACTGGTGGTAAAATTTCCTTGGAAAGTTTCCCCGAACGTCCCAAAACTGTTACATTTCCAAAACACGAACTATTCAACCGAAAAATCCGGAAAGCCGGGATGAGAATCAAATGGGACAGAAATTCCCGATGAGAAATTTTCGGAAATTTGGCCGGGTATGCAGCGCAAGGTTGTCCTTTTTTCCGTAAATTGTGGGAAATGCTCTTCCATTCGCCACTGGAAATTTCCGGATATGCAAACGGGAAGTTTTGGTCGAATGGATAGCGCCCCTGATGTTCACAGTAGAGAGAGTTTGGGGGAATCCGAAAGTTCATGCAACAGGAAGTCTTAGGTGAAGGCTTACCAATTAAAAGTACTTTTAAATGCAGATAACATTGTATTTCTACTCCAGTATTTTCCGTTTTAAGTCTCGGACCGAGCCAATATATTCTACTCCTCTTCTTCGATCAATGTGTTGTGTTTCGAAAGAAGCACAAAAATTGCTTGTATTTTTTAAGCGTTATAGGCCCAGGAGTGCATCAATACCGTCATCATCTTGATTAGGTCTGAGTTATAATTCCCAAAACATCTAATCTCCCCCCTTTTTTTCTTGTCCCCTTCCTATCTTCCAAGATCGTGTACACCTCGGTTACAAAGATTTTTGTTTTGGTTTTGTTTTTGCATTGCTTTGTTTTGTTTTTGTTTTTGTTTTTGTTTTTGTTTTTGTTTTTGTTTTTGTTTTTGTTTTTGTTTTTGTTTTTGTTTTTGTTTTTGTTTTTGTTTTTGTTTTTGTTTTTGGTTTGGTTTTGGTTTTGGTTTGTTTTTGTTTTTGTTTCTGTTTTTGTTTTGTTTTGTTTTTGTTTTGTTTCGTTTTTGTTTTTTTGTTCGTTGGGTACTGTTAATATAATTTTAAAACACTGAATTCATTTCACAGAACAATACAGGGAGACTTGTATATAACAGTCTTTTCTTGCGAGGCTTATTCAAAGTTTTAAATTGTAATCTATGCAAACTAGCTTCGCTTTTGACAAATTTGAAATATATTTATATAAGGAAATGAAGAAAATCACTTGATAAAAAAATCGATTACGTCAATTATGAGTTGTTTTTGTTTTTATTTTTGTTTGTATTTGAGGTGTCATCATGGTTTCATTGAAGAAAGACAATCTAAAGGCTTTTGAGTCAGTTAACGTTTGTGTGGTGTGTGATTTCTAATTAAAAAATGTCCTGAAATTAAGTAACCCACAACTTAACAGTCGCTAACCAAATCACTCTTCTTTAGAAAAGATATTTTTAGTCCTTAGTAATGTGATGTTATCAAATCCTTTGAAAATCTTTCCTAACAAAAGATGCCCGGCCGTAAGCATCTATTTATGACGTATGGTGATCTGCGATTTTATGTAAAGACACCTGGCTTCATTGAAGATCAGTGTTTACTCACGGTTTAGTTCAAAAGCCTAGAGTTTGTCTTATGTCTTCTCTAATGAGAGAAAAATTAACCTCTAGGTATCATTGAAAACGGAACTTATACTTTCTGGCCAGTGACTTTCTAATTGGGAGCAAACTTATTCCCTGCACTAGCGTTATTGACTGAATAAGGCAAGGTGCCTAATTTAACATAGTTATCCTGCTTCGGGGGGTACTTAACTGAATGCTCGAGTTTGCAGGTGGCGGGAAAGTGTTGTTTTGGATATGTTTTCGCAGTTACAATTAGAATGCACGTAACTGGTAAATGAAGGCAATACGCAGTTTGGACCTGTCTGTTCTTTTCACCTCCATTTTGTTGCTGTTGTCCTTGCCTTAAGATCAGTCTGTTGTTTGAATCTTATTGTCTGAAGATTTTTACTGATCCAGGTTTACAAAGGGTGTGTTTCCCATTCGGCATGTTGCTGGGTGTTCGCCTTTCTTGGAGTTAGTTAATGAAAGCTGGCTAACGCATTCAAGAAGACGGTTAGTCGCTTATTATCTACTCAAAACGATGTGGACGATTATGGTCATATGTATGGCTTGGCATCTTCATTGTTCGGCGCTGAGTGAAGGTAGGAAGATATTCTGGGTTACGTTGAGTGTTAGCTAAGAGAGAGGGAGATTTAACAAATCGAATGTGGTTTAGCGTGGTCTTTACTCTTATCGACGACGATACGCGTCTTCACAGTGGTCAAAATGTTGTGGGCTCACGAGGCGTAACAGAGTGCGTCCAAAAAGGCAAAGGTGAGTCCAAAAAGACATTGCGTGACGCATTGACGCGAGAAGCGTTGCCTGAACTCTTATCGACAACGGCAAATTAGCCAATCAGATTGCGAGATTACTAGCAATTGTGGTAAAAAAGGTGATTGCTCAGTATTACTTTGCGTATCCCTACTGCGCACGATTTTCGCGTCATAAGCGCGCGCTCATGCGCGTGCACGTGCACAAAGTAAGAGATATCCCACAAGCTAAGCTCGACAGTGAAATAAATGCTCGTTTTCTCTTAAACGAGCATGGTGATCTACATTTTTTTATTGCATAATTTCGTGTACAAAATTATCCTCTTTAAGTTAAAAAAATAAGGAAAACATGGTTCGAAAGGAAAAGAAATATAGCTAAAAGCAGGGCGCCTCTTTTCGCCCTGGCTAAAAGAGTGCACAAAACCGATACGCGAGGATGCCAATTATGACCTCGAAAACAGCGGTTCTAGGAACGTTTTGAATCAATGTTGTTTAGAATTGTGTGATTTTGCAATAAATTATATATTACATTGTTCAATTCGCCCGACACTTTCTACCTATCAAGATTTTTTCAAGTTTGCTTTAATAACCTTTGCTTTCAGTTACCGCAAAATGTAAGGTCAACTGATGAAATAACGCGCGTGATTAGGCATAAATGGGGTAAGATTGGCCCATCATAACTCTTTAGCGAAAATGGTGACCTTTTTTATTGTATTTTTCGATAAAGTGCCTGGTAGGGAACACCGAGGGAAAGTTTCAAAACAATTGTTCGCATTTTTATTTCAGAGGAATCAACTTAATTGCACCCTCACACCACAGTGACGCGCTTAATTTTCTATGGCTACAACTGTTCAGTTTTCATCGAACACTCGACACTGCCTATATTCAGTGCTAAACTATTTTGAGTTAGGCTAAATAAAAAAATCGTTCTAAATAAAACAATTTTCTATGCAGTATTGAGTAAATTAGGTTCAAGTGGTCCCGTTATTTGTGGAGAGAAACAAATCAAGTGTCTGCAGTAAGGAACAATAAAGAAGTAATTAAGTAACGGTAAAGTTCTCAGAGATCAAACCTTGTCAAAGCACAAATAGCAACAAATTGTGTAAAGCAGCGATGTGTTTCGAAAGACTCCTCAATCAAATGCTTTTCAGTAATTAGGGAACTTGAATTTATGATGAGACAGCACACGAGTTTTAGAGGCTCTGTAGATCAACACTCTGTAAGGCCTGTGTCATAGGAGAGCGATTGTCTGGTCGATACACATACAAGTAAGGAATTTTAATTTCATATCACGATTGGCCTGTGAATTAATTTCATAAACAAATCCCAACTGATCAAAAATAACGGGGGCTTTTACACAATGTAAAAATCAACACGCAAAAGATATGGTGAAAACGTCTCGGTATTTCATTCCATTTCAGCTCAAGAATGCCGTCAACTAAAGTATTCCCAACCAGTTCAGGACAGAGCACTAACTAATCACGTGATTATAAATATCAACACAACAAGAGAAGACATCTGCAACATCAGATGTTTCATCGAGCCAAATTGTTTGTCTTTTAAAGTGCCACTGAAACGAAATTTTCGTACTCTCTTTTTTTAGCCCAATTTATAGTTTCAAACGTGCTTAAAATAATGGTGAACTTTATTTCTGTCAAATCCTAACGGAAAGTGCTCTTTTTAGCTGCTGAAATCGACTTTTTGGAGCAAAACTGTGTCCGGGCTCTGGAACCGAGTTTAAGGACCTTGTGACGTCACTGGTTGTATTCACGCAGGAAGCGCTTAAGATTCTCTCTTGTTTTCACTTGATTCATTTAAGTTTATTCTTCATATTGTCGATACCTACTAGTTTCCTACCTTGTAATTTCTGTCCAGCCTTGACAGGAAATACACATCATAAACGTTGGAGGGCGCCAAAGAATGTAGATTCACCAAAATGAATGCTACAGATTAGAACAGCTCAGTATACTTTTCGAACATCTTGAGTACTCGATTGGAGATTTCGAAGACGAGTGTGGCAACTTTTGTATCACGTCCTGAAGCCTAAACACCATATTTCGTCGTCTGTTTTCAGCCTGGTTCTGAAATTTGGATTCTCACGTTTATCTAAGGTCTATTAACAAGGTTCGAATATATCCTCGGCAACTTTGCTGCATTAAAAGCCGTAAGCGCATCAGCCATCCGCACAATCATGAAGTTATTAACGGTCCACAAGCTTTGAGTCGAGTACTTCTTTGCACACAGAGAGCATCTTTTTATGATACTAATAAGTGAGAGTTCTTGTGGTAGACAAAATGTATCTTTGAAAATTGTGATCCGCAGCAGGGTTTGCTTTATCGCCGCATACGTATCAGTGTAAACAAAGCGGGAATTTCGCGTCTCTTTTACACGTATCTCCCAATTGTAATATTTCACGGCCGATGGATAACTTGGAGTTCTTTAGCACATACTTATGTCTATGATCTTCATTTAATAGTATTCAAGTTCAAAGCAATTCGTTAAACGTCACTAGTTTATTATTTAGTCGAAGGTTTATTAAACAGAATTTGAACTAATTTGCATATATGACCTTTCGCCGCCGACATTGTCACGCTTTCTCTCGTTTCCTGAAAACATATAATTGTAGGGTTATGGCAGCTAAGTTTACCTTTATAGTTTAAATTCGCTCCCTCATATAAAAGAAGAGGGTTTCTTAAATTGTTGCTGTTGTGATAACTTGTAGGATGTAGCAGATACAACTAGACTAAAGGTCACTGTGGCACAATCTCGTCCGCGGTGAAACTCACAAAGCGTCCGGTTTCCTCGAAGCGAAGCGACTCGAAAACTCGAAACGTTGTTGCTACGATTCGTGCAGCAGCACTCCGGATAATATTTTCAAAAGCCGCTTTCTCTTATTTTCATGTCTTTTAACTTTATGAGTGTAGATATTGTTTAATTGAGTGCTGGCCATTTCACTAAGAGTCCCGATCATTTTGCGATCTAAGAACTCCCACTCGTTTGCTTGCATACATAAAATATCCAATTAAATAGACTGAAAAGCCCCAGGATCGACTCTCCACCTCTTCATGTCTAAGGCTACTGTTATTATCTGCTTTACAGCCCTGAGATGTCCTTAAGATGTTTTTTGGGGGGCTTCGAACAGTATTCTCTTCTCCTATAATCACTCTAAATTTTCAGCGCGGCATGAGAGCAATACAACCAGTGACGTCACTAGGCTGTTTTGGCCGCGCCAAGATGGCCGCCAATTTTGGGCTTAACCAGCCAATTTCGAACGGCTGAAAAAGCAGTTTTCGCTTACCGTATGCGAAAAAAAAGTCTGCAGTGTTTCCAAGTAAGGTTGAAACTTTATTACTAAGCAAAAATCTCACATACGAAAATTTCGTTTCAGTGGCACTTTAACGTTGGACCTTTGGACGATAATCATCAATACTTGTGTGAGATAAGCAAGTCGGATGAGGTACTGCATCCGGAAGATTTGCTGCCGCGTATGGGATTTACCTATCGGGGAACGCAGGTATTTTTAGAATTTGATTTTGTTCCCGGGCAAAGCAAAGGGCAGTATGGTAGTCTACTATTTCACCAATGAAAACGAGAGGCTCTGGGCAAAACAAACAAAAACTCGAGTAATCAAGGTTTATCTGAGTTTCGTTGGTATTTTTAGAACAATGATTTTGTTTTGTCCCCGAGCATTGGGCAGTATAGGAGTTAACTGTTTACCAATATAAACGACAAGTTCTGAGCAAAAGAACGCAATTTCGAGTCGTCATGGTATATCTGCGTTTTGTTAGAAGAAATTAAATGCCAAACCACAAAAGCCAAAAAGGGTCGATGGTAAAACTAGCATTTTCCACGCAAAAAAGTTGTTAGCTACGTCAGTACGGAGTTTTCATCTTAATTTTCTCTTCTTGCTTTACCAGAGTCCCTGTAGCAATGGCGCTTGTGTAGAGAGTAGCACTTGTCAAGCTGGATACACCAGTAAAGGTTATCGTTGCATCTGTCCGGCAGGATTCACTGGATCGAGCTGCAGTCAAGGTGATTGGAGCATACCTTTTTTAGTTGACTTATTTTCAGGTTAGATGAGTTTTGAAGACAGTTCAGTTCAAACTTATTTTACATACAGCGACATTGAAGACAGGAGAGATCATGAAAGAGACTTGAGTGAGAAGCAAAATAATTGCCAATCAAGCGGAGGTTAACCTTCTCCTTTCCACCGGTTACCTGTTTGGCTTGGACTTGTAAGCTCTTTGTGATTCATTGTAGAGTGTTCAAGTTTTGTTAAGTTCAGACTCTTTATTTTTGCTTTTTTCACCGTTTGATATGATCACACGGCATTCTGTTAATGCAATCAAATTTGTCGTAATCAGATCAAAAAGACGCCAACATATTCGATAAATATTCCTCTTCCATAGCAAGTCACACTCCCGCCAAAAATAAGCGCCGATTAACTAATGTTCATAAAATAGCCAGGGCCGTAAAGAGGTAACCACCTCGTGTTTAGATAATTTGATCGAAGCCATCCTATTTGTGATCTAGATATTGATGAATGCACCAATGGTGGCCATGATTGCCCTGTGAATGCTGATTGTGTTAACACTGAGGGGTCCTTTAATTGCACCTGTAGTTTGGGCTACACTGGAGATGGACGTGATTGTGCAGGTAGGGACTGATAGAGGGTGATATGTGTAAGGTAACCACCAGTTGATATGGGCACGGAGAGATGTGCTTTTCAAGGAAGCAAATATACATTATCTACTGGCACTCATGTAAGTAGGCGATCACGAATAAAAGTGACCTTTTGTCTGGGAAAGACTTCATTATTTTTACTATTTTTGTAAGGCTCGCCGTAAAGCCAATCAGTTCAGCTTTTCTAGTTCGTAGGTAATCAAAAATATAAAGTCAACCAATACTTCACTGATCATTTATTGCCACCTTTCTTTCTCCTAATTTAGCCTTTCCTGACCAATTGAATAATTTTTTTTAGCTGTAAATGACTGTTCTGATGCTCCTCAAACAACTGGAGTCTACAACATACTCAACCACGGTCTGTCATCATTCCCTGTGTACTGTGATCAGACAAATGATGGAGGAGGTATTTTAACATCTTTTTCGCAAAACGGTTTCTTGTTCGTTAGTAAACTTATCAAGGATGAATAACACAGACAAACAAACAAACAAACAAACAAACAAACAAACAAACAAATGAATGAACCAAAACAATCATCGATATAAATCCCTAGTAATTGAGACCTGAGGAGACCTGATCAGTGTATCTTAGACTATCACTGTCTGCTCTAGATACCTGAAAACGTCTCCAACCACTTTTCCATTTGTATTATTTAAAACCGAATTGCCAAAACCCTTTTTTCTAAATATGTCGAAAAGGCTTGAAAATAAAGGAAAGAAAATATGTGGTGTGCGACAAATAAATGCTGCGAACCTGTGAATTTGTTGATACGCACCTACACCGACCGGTAGAGCACCAAGCTTGCAGACATTCAGGCCTGTAGACTTGTGCGACAAATGCAGACTTGCCGATTTTTGCCAAAACTCAAGTATATTAGTACATACCATGTATGTCGTTTTACCATTGTCATTATTGAGGGATTACTAGAGCACTAATCAGGCTTACTTGGCTATAGCTACACGGGCTCATTTACAAATCAACTCAGGACTGTGACTGATTATCTAGTCTGGGCAAACAAGATTTTCTTTCCCTCCATGTTCTAATCGCCAAGGGCAAACCTATTTTAACCATTTATTCAGTTTGGTTGGAAATATATGCAGTAGCTGTGAGTCCCTGTAGTATGGTATGATAATCTAGTCACTTGCTCTTGGAATTAGTGGTTACCATGGAAACACATGGGGTGCAACGCAATGGATGTCATACCAAATCTTTCTTTCTGCTTTGAAGTTTACCGTGCTTCATAACCATCTCTCTCTGTTAACTCTGACCAAACATGATGAACAAAAACAGATTTAATCTCAGTAACAGCTCTATTTTATTTCCGTCTTCCGTGAATTTCAACATATGTTTAGACAAGAAACATGGTTTACATGGTTTTCATTGTCGATCAAAGCAGAATGCAGGACTCGTGTCATTTAAGACCTTAGTAAATGGCCTAGCACCCGCTGCGAATCTCTCCATACTCGGAGGTTACGTTGGCACCTACAGTAAACAAACCAGTTGGCAATATTAAAGTTCCCTGTATTCATTCCATACAGTAATTTTGGAATTGGAAAATGTCACTTTGACAGGTTGGACAATGGTATTCAAAGTTGTCGGTGGCGCTTCTCCGCCAGACGTGGGTCAGTTGTGGGCGTCTTCTCACACCCATTCTGAAAATATCAATGATGCACTAGACACAACTACAACCTATAACGGACATTATAAAAACCGTATTGTTATGAACTGGCAAACTTTCCAACCCCAACAGGCAATGAACTATAATAGTAAAGGAGATTTCTCAAAATCGTAAAGAATTTAAAAAGTTTGAACAATGGATTATAGCCCGATAGTGTTTAAATGGCTCACCTCCTAATTGGCTTAGAGTTTTTATGATTTTGTGTGTCCGTTTTCTCCTTAGTTTTACTTTTGATTGAGAAGATCTGTCAAACACTCATAATAACGTTTTATTTCCAAACACCCCGCAGTTCGTCAAACCATTTCCGCTGGGCACCGTAATTTGAACTCACTTCTGAGTATTTTTAAATCTGGTGAAACAAGGTTTCTCTTGTTTGATATATTACGTGTATACGCTTCTCTTGCACGACTGCCTACTGCTTTTTGGTTACGCAAACCTAACATTCCCAGTAACCCAAGGTACTATTTATTGCTTATACGTGTGAACAGTACAGCACAGCGCTTGATTAGCGTGTAAGCTGTCATCCTGCGCAAAGCCATCCGCTTAGTTATCGCAAAGAGAGAGAGAGACTGCACCATGCTTGTGGAATGATAGCAAATGGATTTTTCTTGGAAAAGCAATGTGATATGAATTCCTCTGCAATTTCAGGTTCGCGTGGTTTTGTACGAGAAAGGCGTTGAAGTCGTCGCACTCAAGTTCAGTGCTGTGGGCACAAACAACATGGACTGGTTTTCACAGGCAAACCTTATCTCGTCTCCTTGGAATGACCTCAAAAATGCCCCATTCGTAAACTTTGGCATCATCGGACCAGTAGTTTTTGATCGCTACTTTGAATTTCTCAGATGGTACACTACTTGTCCCACCGATACAGGTTGGTTGCTGGTCACGAGTCACCCTGTATGTCTGTGGGATAAACGCGCTCCTCAGCCCAATATTCAATACAGCAAACTGGCGACAACCTCGTTTATGATCGATTACGGTACGTAAATAAACTGTATGAAATTGAAGTGACAAATAATTTCGTTAGATATGTTCAGAAGGTGCTCATTCGAGAGGTAATATAAAGTCAGGTAATTCGTCATTAATTTTTCTCCGCCCAAGCAAATGTTTCATTTACTTGCATTGCCGTCTTGAATTCTCCCCGGCTTACATGTACATGCCATTGGAACCATGTGAAAAGGCAAAGGCTGCCTCTTTAGGAACAAATTAATTTTTCCATTTTTAACTCGTGATTGTCATAGCAATTTACGAGTTGTAGTGCTTTATCAGATAAGGATATGCAGATGAGGGTTCGGTCACTCAATCGTTCAGTTCCGGTGTTAATTTATTTCCTTCTACCTTGCGGTAAATGTTGGAATTGCTGACGTGCTAGCCGTATTTGTCCGCTGAGGACATCTCATAATTTGTCTGGAGCTGCTGGCGTTGATATGTATCTCCACATATTTCGGTTTTGTAAACATGTGATTGACATCCTTGTACAGGCGGGCCAGAAGTGAATATATACACATTCCCGAACCATATATATGAGTAATACTTTTTCATGTTTTGTATCCACAGTACCACACACGGGTATATATGTCTGGATTTATGAAAACAGTGTTCAAGATATCGCGCCCTGATCAAGCGAATTTCTCCGAAGTAGACAATATAAAAATTAAACGGAATGTCAGTCTTCTTTTTTTATCCTTCACTCTCTTATCTTCCTTTTCTTGTTCTTCTCTATTTTTTAATATCGTAGAGTTATTTTCCGGCCTTTAGGAGCCGTGAAATCAAAATGAATATGGGTGATTTGGTGCAATGTATTGTTACGGTTTTCATAAATCCAGTCATGTATAATTTGCCAAGGATAAAAACCAGTATCTAGCTCTACACTAAAGAATGAAAACAAGGTGCTGAACAAGTATAATTGTAGTCCTATAATTGACACAAAATTAAAACACCTTTTACTCAGGGGAAGGTGTATTAGCAGTGGACAACACATCATTATGGACCCCCATACGTCTCGGTCCAAAAAAGAGGGACCTGGTCAATACGTGGCCGTCTCGTCCTCGCGATCAGTGAGCACAAAATAATTTCGTTTAGCATAATGAGGACCATTTTCTTGCGGAATATAAATGTGTAATTCCAAATGGGCAATATTTTACTTGGGTAGCCAATCACAGTGCAGATCTCGTTCATCTTGTACCTACGCTGAGCTAAGCTAACCGTATAATAATATTACACAGATAAGAGGAAATAAATGTAATTAACATTTTGACTTTCAAACTGAACGGAGTTTATTTTTTTTGCATACTGAGCTTATGGTGTTATTATTGCCGAAGACATTACCACTCTTTCCCTCGCCAGGGTAATTTCCCATGTAACATTTTCTGGAGGAAGTGGGAAGTAGAGGGTGGATGCAACCATTGGTGATTTGCTGAATTTTAAAAAGAGGATGTACGAGGCGAGGTTGAAACTTTCAAAAGTTGTTGATTCCTCCCTCGCCGAGACTTTGGACTTGTCGACAGTCATTTTGACCTGGAGTTGAAGGTGACGTTGTGTTCTGGGCGCAGGCGGCCCAAGCTTATGATAACACTCCTTGCATCATGAGCTTGGGTCGCCTGTGGTCTGGACTCGTGTGCAAAAGCGCCAAAAAGTGCAAATTTGTCCCAAGACGTTTTTCAATGATTGTAGCTTCCAAGACTTCAGAAAAAATAGTAATGTAAGGTATTGCTTCGGAGTTGGATTTAATCTTTTAGTAGTCTGCAGATTCACTCGGCATCGCCTCTTGCTTTGACAATGTTATGACGAAATTCATGATCAACAACACGACAAACGCATGAAAAACTGACGTCAATTTGTTTATTTTACGCACGGCCGTGCTTCAATAACATGACATGTGCAGTTTCATTTTAGCTGCAAAATTTTCGTCGAGTTTCGGGTGCGAGTTCCTTTGGTAAAAGTTTCGGAAATGAATGCAGTAAATAAAAGAAAGTAGGGAAGACCAGCCAAATGTTTCTCTTGGCGTTGACTTTCCATCAAGCAGTCACAAATTGGTCTGTGACAGCTTTTAAAGGTAAACATCTCGGTTGATGTTGTTGTTGTTTTTTGTTGCATTTCTTAAACCTACCGAAAACCATACATTTAATTACAAAATCAACAAAACAATCGCAGACGCGAACATTTTCGCGAAACTTTCATTTCAAAAACATTACAACTACACTGAAACATGGTTAATTGAAAACATCAGTCTCCCATTGTCTATAAACTAAATGGTATTACCATTATTTCGTTTCTGAATTTAGCTTGGTGTAGTGAGAAAAAAATACCGACACCACTGGACACATATGTCGCTTGGTCAACTAGATACAAACCTTCGCAGATTCTACGCAGAGACACAAATAAGTCCAGAGATGTGTACAGTAAATCTTCACTCCTTTGTTTTTCGTCACGGCATTGAAAGATATCAGAATGCACCGCCACTGAACACCTGAAGCTCACTTCCGACCCAAGATTTAAAAGGTCAAACGAAATGCTGAATGCGACGGTAGTTAGCTTGAAGCGTCAAGGAAAAGGAAACGTAAAACACAAACCAGCGATTGAAAGCGAAGATTTGCTGCGACTAAAATCGTCGAAAGTTCTCGCCTTGAGCAGCCCACTTTCTCTTCTACGCAACGTATTGTTCCACGTCGTCCTCTTCTTTTGTACAAGAGTTCGACAGGGTCCGAGGACCCCCAAAACGAGCAGCTTCAAGTTTGAAGTGGACTCAACTGACCGCAACTACGCGACGATGGCGCATGATGAGGCTACCAAAAACCATCCTGATTGAATTGCCGACGTTTCCAGCACCGAAAAGTTGGCCCGAATGTACGAAACAGACGACTTGAACGACAGCTGCAAGGCCTTGGAATTGTTCATGTCCAAATTAAACCCGAAGTGCGAGTCGTTTATCCTATAATATCCAAGAAAGAACTGGAGTTTCGACGACAACATCTGGTATGAAGCGCGTCCAGTCAGCGTAAACTCGCGCCACTACATGATGAAAAACATGAACGAAGCAACATCCTTGGTATCCTTGTCGAAGCCCTACACCAACCATAGCGTCAGGACGACAGCCATACCTTTCGGTGGTCTAATGCAGGAATCCCAAACAGGCACATCATGGCGATCTCCGGTCACAGAGATGAGCAAAGCCTTGCTCATTGCAACACGCGCCCATCCACGTCCCAGCTTCGCAGTAAGGTTCTGTGAAACAGCCTTCTCAACGGCACAACCGAGTCCTCCTCCACAGGGACTACTGTCCGTCAAAATAACGGTATGGTGGTGGCTCACGACAAAACTGCAAATTGCAATGTGGACATCGTTTTCATTAATCTAAACCCCGCTACTTGTGGTCTTTGGCATTTACCAACCTAACTTGTTTACTAAAACTGAAGTATTTTGACTTTGTTTGTCTACATTTTCATCGAGGAGTTTGACTTTCTTTGCCTACATTTTCACTTAATTCGACGAATCGTTGGAGTTCAACTGTCTCCCAACTGATTGTGGCGTCTCTATAAACAGCCAGTGAGATCCTTTGTCGTGCATTGTTAGAACTTTTGTAATGAATCAAAAAATAAAACGTCTTTGAGCACCAGCGTTGTTGTCGTATGTTATAAAAGAATTGTTTCATGCTTTTAGCTGTGCCTATATCGAGTTATGGATGCAATTTTGTTTGTGCCTCTTTTTGCTGCGCCTCGAACAACTCTTAAGCTTCTTTCGTGCTCTCCAAACTTCCTGCGTGCATCCATAACTCGATATACGCACGTTAAGCATGAAACAATTCTTAAGTCTACCCTGAAACATTTACCAGTTATAAAACAAACAGTGGATTAATGGAAAAGAAGGAAAAGGATAAAAAAAAAAAAAAAAAAAAAAACGATAGCGGAATAGCCCTGAACAAGCCTACTCGGCTAGCCAAGTCGAGTACGGATATTTATACATTAAAACTAAACGCGTAATTCATCGGCCTGTTTGTTTTAATACAATATTGAAAAAACTCTCTACGAAGTAGAGGAAAGGAGCGCCTGAAGATGATAAACGCGAGGTTGCCATGCCATATATCAGCGATTAAATTCGCTGGTAATTCCGCGGCAATCAACGTGTGTGCCAGAAGAGGGCAGCGACGAAACATTCGCTTGCGATTTACGCTTCCGTCCAAATTAGGGAACGCGGAGACCGTGCAGAATGGCTTAGTCTATCGCTCAACCCTTGGATGTACCCCGTAAGGTTTTTTCAAAGGTTTGAAAAGACGATTTACTCCAAGGGGCTGAAACTTTCAGTAGCTGTTCATTCATCCTTCGCGGAAATATTGTTATGTCAACTGTGTGGCCAAGATGACGGATCCAAGATGGCGGATCCAAGATGGCGGGTGAAATGACGTCATCTGACGTCACAACCAACAAATATGATATCATTTTGTAGAACAAGCTCAGGGCTATCTAATCAATGTAAATTTATTTCGCTGTGCCTTAACAGAACGAAAACCCAAAGGGGGGTTTCATCCAACCCCCTCCACTCCTTGTACCACCGTGGGGGCTTGTACGTCCGAGGGTTAAGATACGGAAACAAGGGATAAGCAAAACAAGCGAAATACGAGTCCGCGGATAAGATGGCCGCCAAAATTTCTACTACTAAAGCCAATGGTTGACAGATTGTAATTGGCTAATCAAAGCTTATCAAGTTGACTTGCGTAAAAAACTCACTTTTTTGTGGATAACTCGTTCGCGTTTTAAGTTTTTAAAATATTTTTTAAAGAAAATTTAGATTTCGTAGTAGTCTTGAATTTGGTGTGACAGAAAAAATGCTTTGGAGAAAATCGGCCTTTGAAGGTCTACAGTTACCTCAACAATCATTCCCCGCAGTGGAGGCGAGGTGAATATTATATCCGTTATTAGCCAGCTAGAGACACTAAGGGGAATACACACCAAAGCAGTATGAAAAAATACCCGCGTAAAATGTCCAGCATGCAAGAAAAGTCACATGATTCATCAGGTGATGAAAAAACCCAAACTTTTCTCGCCAAGCTAATTCCAATTTTTACACAACAACCTATGCAAACTAGCCTCGATCGCTTTTATGTTTGCAAACTCGAAATTTATTTATATGAGGAAGTAAAGAAAAAAAAATTCTAACAAACCGATTAAGTCACATAGCATTAAACTCAAGTGTATTTGTTTTTATTTGAGAATTCATTAAGATTACAATAAAAAATAAAAAGAAAAAGGAAAGAAAAGAAAAGAAATAAATGAAAAGAGAAAACCCACCCTAAAAACGTTATTTCAAAGCTAGGGCAGTTAGTCAGTGAATGATAGTGTGGACGTGATTTCCCATAAAAATGTCTCAATTTTAAAGAAAATTTCCAGTCCGTACTGCGCAGTCTCGGCATTACATTACAGATCTCACTCGATGGAATGCAAATCGATTTTACTCGTTACGAACCACATACCTTATCTTTGAGGCCTTTCAAATTCTTTTCCCAACAGCTTCATTGATTTTTACCGCTGCGAGGCTTTTTCATCAAGTGATATGAGAAAAAGAACGAAGCTTAAAGCTTCGACCGCTTCGCATCCATAATGGCAGTTGTTTTGAAACTTTGAATTTACTTCATGTAAGTAGTTGCAAAATGTTTACATTTTGTGATGTCTTACATGGAACAGAACAAAAAACGCAAACAAACTCTCGAGAGTGTGCAGCACGGACTGGAAATCACCTTTAATCGACCCAGAATGAACTTTACATTCGTTGAACCCCCAAACACTCCACCTTCTCAAAATACGTTTTCAGTTCCTAGTCATGAGATATTATCAACGCCTTTCAAATCACCAAATCACCCGTCTTTAGAAACATATTTTAAGTTTTTAGTGATACGATATTACCAATTCCTTTGAAAACCTTTCCTCACAAAAGATTGCAGGGAGCAAGGATCCATTTATGAATAAGGTGTATACGTATGGTGATTTTCGATAAGAATAGCCGATACCAGGGTGATTAAAAACACCTGGCTTTAGTTAGGTCATTGTTTACCCGAGGTTTAGTTCGAAACTTTATAGTTTGCCTTATGTCTTCTCTAATGAGAGAAAAATGAACCTCATTGTAACATTGAAAATTAAACTGAAGTAATCTTTTCTGGCCAGTGACTAACGTTATTGACACAACCTCCAATCAAGCATATTTTGTCGTCCGCTTGGGGGGAGGGGAGGGGGGTACTTAACGGAATACTCGAGATGACAGGTGGCGGTTGTCAGTGTTGTTTGGGAGTTGTTTCTGTCAGTGGTTTTTAAAGACTAGAAGGCAAAACTGAAACTAAAATGAGCGTAACTAGTAAATGAAGGCAGTAAATAAAGAAATAAATGAATCAAAGAAAAGCAATTTCTAACACAGCGAATAACTCACATAGACTTAAACTCGTCTTATGCTTATTTGTTTTTATTTGAGAGCTCATTAACATTACAAAAACAAAAACAAAACAAAACAAAACAAAACAAAAAAAAAAAACACCCAAAAGAGAACTTCAAAGCTAGGGTAGTTAGTCAGTGAACGTTAGCGCGGACGTGATTTCCCATAAAAGTCTCGATCCGGAATTAACTTTATATTCCTTAAACCCCCAAAAACTCTATCTTCTCAAAATAATATGTTTTCAGTTCCTAGTAATGAGATATTATCAACTCCTTTCAAAATCGTTCCTGACAAACGATTTGCAGGGCGCAAGCATCCATTTATGAATAATGCGTATACATATGGTGATTTTCGATAACAATAGCCGATACTAGGTTGATTAAAAGCAACTAGCTTCATTAAGATCAGTGTTTACTCAACGTTCAGTTCCAAACCTGAAATACGAATTCTCTAATGAGGGAAAAATTAACCTCATTGTAACATTGAATACTGAAGTAATATTTTCTGTGTAGTGACTAGCGTTAATGACACAACGTATAATTAAGCACATTTTATAGTCCGCTTTAAGGAGGGCGGAGGGGGGGTAGGGGTAGGGGGTACTTAACTGATTACTCGAGATGGCAGGTGACGGTTGTCAGTGTTGTTTAGGAGTTGTTTTTCTCAGTCGTTATCAATGGTTAGAAAGCAAAACTGAAGCTAAAAGGAGCGTCACAAGTAAATGAAGGCAGTAAGAAGTTCTCAACTGTCTTTTCTTTTCATCTCGGTTTTGCTGTTGTCGTCCTTGCCTCATTCCTCTGTTTATTTCGTGTTCTCTCATGATGTTTACTGCGGCACTCCATTAAGGCGAGTTGATGTGGTTTCCCCTTTCTTACAGTTAGTAAATGAAGGCTGGCTAACGCATTCAAGAAGACGGTTGGGTCGCTTAAAATCTACTCAGACAGACACAACGATGTGGACGATTATGATGATATTGATGTTTTGGTATCTTCCATGTTTGGCAGTGAGTGAAGGTAGGAAGACATTTTGGGTTAAAATGAGGATTCACTAAGGGAGAGGAAGACTAACTTGTTTCAGGAAGTTTCTGGGCCATTTAATTGTACTCTCGTAGCGGAATGTTACATTTTCTATGGCTACAAATGTTCAGTTTTCATCGTTCTCTTACAGTGCTCGTTAAGTGGTAACCATTTTGAATCAGGCTAAATTAAAAAAAAAAAAAAAAAAAAAAAAAACACTTTCTACAAACTGTTAAGCCAGGCTCAGAAGGTCGTGTTATCTGTGGAGGTGTCTGCAGTAAGGCAGAATAAAGACGTGATTTACCGAGTAGCGATGACGTTCTCAGAGATGAGGTTGTTCGAGGACAAATCGTGTAAAGTAACCATGAAAATAAATGAAATAAAGAAAAAATTACAATCTTAAGAGAAAGCCACATCCGCCTTATTACCTGGTTTTCATGTGGGTCCTCTATCCTGGTCGAATTGGAATTTGATGTTGCGTCTTGTGGAAGCAGGGAAGCGGAGAACCTGGAGAAAAACCCTCAGAGCAAGAACTCGTGGGACGCGAGCGCTCTCACCACTGCGCCATCCCTGCTCCAATATATTTTGGAAGGCTCCTCAAATGCTTTGCAGTAATTGAGTAAACCTGAATTTATGATGAGACAGGCAAGGTTTGGGGGATCTGCACCTCGACGAGGATTGCGTCTCAGGAACGTGATTGTTTGGTCGCGATGGACGTAAAAGAGGAGTTATTTTAATGTCATATTTCTGGCGTTACCGCACTGCATTAAGCATATCACAAACGATAAAAAATCACGCGAACCTTTTTGCTAACAAGTAAAACTAACATGGAAAACATGAGGTGAAAACGTCTCTGCATTCCATTTCAGCTCAAGAATGCCGTCAACTGGAGTACTCCCAACCAGTCCAGGACAGAGCTCTAACTAATCACGAGATTATAAGAATCAACATAACAAGAGAAGACATCTGCAACATCAAGTGTTTCATCGAGCCAAATTGTTTGTCTTTTAACGTTGGGCCACTCGACGATAACTTCCAATACTTGTGTGAGATAAGCAACTCGAATGAGGCACGGCATCCAGGAGATTTGGTCCCGCGTATGGGATTCACGTATCAGGGAACGCAGGTATTATTAAATTTGATTTCGTTCTCGGGCTAAGTATGTGAATTTACTGTGTAATCAATATAAACGACAAACACTGGGCTAAATCAACAAAAGTTCAAATCAGCCAGGTATACCTGCAGAGTTTTGTTGGAACAAATTAAATGCCAGATATTAAAGATTATTAAAATAGATTATCAAAATAGGCATAGGAACAAAATTACCAGCTACGTCATAACTAAGTTGACATCTTGATTTTCCTTTGTTACTTTATCAGAGTCCTTGTAGCATTGGTGCTTGTGTAGAGACTAGCACTTGTCAAGCTGGATACACCAGTAAAGGTTACCGTTGCATCTGTCCGACAGGATTCACTGGATCGAGCTGCAGTCAAGGTGATTGGAGAATAGCCTTTTTTGTAAAAGTTTCAAACTTCCCTTACAGCGATATAACGAGTAGAAGCAAGAGGTCGTGATCCATATTCTCCTGGTAGAAGTGAAAATAACGAGAGTCTAAGTGACATGGTTCTCTTTTGCATTGTAGTAATGCCTTGGCGTGTATCAGTCCTGCTCCATGCATTGGAAAAGAGCGCCGAAAATTTCGGGATTTTGTAATATTAATTAAGTCCTTAAAGTAGTAACGCCCGCGTGTTTAGAAAAATTGATTTGATTGAGGACGATTCTGTCCGTAATCTAGATATCGACGAGTGCAATCTGGATGGTGGCCATGATTGCCATGTGAATGCTGACTGTGTTAACACTGAGGGATCCTTTAGTTGTACCTGTGGCCTGGGCTACATTGGTGATGGACGTAATTGTACAGGTAAGGACTGATCTGGGGTGAAATGTGCAAGGTAGACACCTAGTCATATGGGCACGAAGAGATCTTCTTTTCAAGGAAACAAACATACATCATTTTTTAAAGTGGCACCCATCTTTTAATGGCCATGCAGCCATGAATATTAAAAGTAACTTAATTTGTCTAGTAAAGTTTTATTCAGGCTTTGGTTCCCAGCTCGCGGCCAGTTAATTAATCGTTTCCAGTGCGTAACTGGAATCAGGACTAATATATAGATTTAGCCAAGCCTAAAAGCGGAGCTCGTGAGCCGGGTTGTTCAAAGTCTGATCAAGCTAACCCATGATAAGTGAGAATCTTGATTTTAGTTTTTTGTAAAGTTACTGACAATCAACTTCCATGTCAGATCTGTGTTGTTTTGAGTAGCATAGCTCGGGTGCAGTCAAGGTTGTATGCTTCTTCTCCTTCTTGTTGTTCCAGGCTCTCAAAAGTTCTAAGCGAAATTTCGCGCGGTGCATTATTGAAATAGTCCGAGGAGTTTGCAAAAATTTTGATGTAAGGCAACCCTTCGGTTCCTTGCCTGTTTATCGGAGAAGACACCAATACGAGCGGACTCCGACCATCTCTCCACCGCTGACCAACCTCTGGTCAAATTGCGTATCAGATATGTCGCAGATACAAAGTGACTGACCTCGGCTGTCATAACCTCGGTCGATATAAGTCACAAATTCCTAATTTGAATTACGATAACATTTGAAGATAATTTTATATCAATGATAAGTTTATATGCTGGATAGTACATATATATGATTAAAATTTTGTTCAGTTAATGCCCGAGAAGGCCTTTGATTCAAATGTACGTAACACAGTAACACGATTGTCCTTTTTATTAATTTTTTGTTTGTTTGTTGTTTGTGGTTCAGAATGTGGAGCTGTTGGTGTAGAGGACAGTAACAAAATACCAGATGCAAGAATGACGGCAAGCACATACTACAATAGTGATTTTTATCCATACTACGGCCGGCTGAATGGGATCAGGGGAGACGGAGCGTGGTGTGCAAAGACAACAACAGACAGTACAGACTATCTTCAAGTTGATATGATTACAGTACACTCTGTTTGTGCAGTGGCGACACAAGGAGAAATAGCATTCTCTGAATGGACCACCAGCTACAAATTGCATCTTTCTACGGATGGAGTAACATGGAACAGCTACAAGGAAAACAATGTTGAAAAGGTGACTGACATATATTGTACTCTTTTATTATATGGCTGTTGCTCACAAGGACTGGGAACTACCGAATTCACGAATTTGATCGGCTGAAATTGATATTGAAAGGCAAAAATATTGACTATTTTCTTTTAACATTATTTATTTTTGGAAGTGCCAAAAAGCCTGATGAGAAAAGAAGAGTTAAGTGGACGAGCAGACTTTGGCGGATTTAAGTTCAGCTCATCGCCGTTCGCAAGCAAAATGTAGGCTAGTGCAAACCAGTTACATTAAACGAATTAAATTGTTCTTGTTTGCCATATAATAAACATCTTATTAACCGAGCTTAGTCGGTCTGTATGGGAGAATCTTGACCTCGGTTGTGTGTACAGACCTCACTGCGTTCAGTCTGTACCCGCGACCTCGGTCAAGATTCTCCCATACAGACCTCCTGCTTGGTTAACAAGAGCTAAGTCTAGGGGTGGCGGTCTATAGGAAAATCATAAAGTTATCTCAGTAAACAGGAGAGTTGCGTCGTGCTTAAGTTACACAAGCCTATCGATCCTCGCACGTGAAGATTGTATGTATCGCTTTATATAACTGTAAAATGTGTGGAGAACTAGAAATTCGTGTTAAGTTTCGAAGACAAAACAAATTATAAAAATATATATTTACAGAGTCGTTTTAAAAAAAGGGGAAGCTAAAACTCTACCATCTTAGTTCTAGCCTCTCAACAACAACAACAAACCAACAAGAACCAAAACAAAATTCGGCGAGTGTTATCACTCGAAGCAAGCTGGGCCACGCCAGTTAGCTCAGCTCAGCTATCGCTAGCTATCGCTAGCTCAGCTCGGAGGCTTCCTTTCTTTTTTCAGCCCTCTAAATCATTCAAGGAAATCAAGAACCTGTTCACAGGTTATGTTGGCATATTTACGGCCTTTATTTCTGTTCCAGGACCCCAATGAAAATTTTAGTTTCAGTAGACTTAAGTTAATAAGTGACAATGCGAACCGTTCTGCTATTTGTTTTTCATTTCAGGTGTTCGCAGGAAACACAGATGAAAACAGCATTGTGAGGCATTCACTCAGTCGGGACGTCAAAGCAAGATTCGTTAGATTTTATCCCGTAACGCATAACGCATGGCCTTGTTTGAGAGTTGAAATATTTGTGTTAAAGTAGCCACGGGGAATTTGCTTTCATAACCAGATTAAAGCTTCCCTCCAGTGATATCGTGGCTAATTGTTTATTTTATTAGTATATTATTATTTGTATCATTACCATTACCATTACCATTACCATTACCATTATCATTATCATTATCATTATCATTATCATTATCATTATCACTACCATTATCATTATCATTATCATTAACGTTATCATGTTTATTATAATTACTATTATTATTATTATTATTATTATTATTATTAGTATTTTTTGTCGGTTATTGTTGTTGTTCTTTTCATTATTTCGTCACAAATGCATTTGGATTTAAGGTTACTGTACATCTTCAAGGGCTGGTTTTTTGTTCATGCCAACTTCAAGACTTTAAAATCGTAAAATCCCAGCGAGTTATCCACACAAACGTGATGTTTTCAAACAAGTCAACGATCCGCAAACTGTGATAAGCCAATGCGTCAACCACTGAGTCGAGCAGTAACAATTTTCACGGCCATCCCATCCACAGACTCGTATTTTGTTTCTATTGTTTATCTTTTACGTCTTGCAATTTCTCGCACAAAATTCTTCGCTTTTGCTGATTACGTTCGTCTTTTAAGCGATAGACTTAGACTAACAACATTACCGGATAGTCTTTTGACCAAAATCTCTAAACAAGAGTGCATAACTTAGGAATAACCAACTAAACATTTATAGCAGGTTTGTGTCATAGGTGTTCAAAGATGGGACACCGGCGAAAGACAGTTTACTGTTAACGATATCTAATGAGTAGTTTTACTAGAGAACTGATAAACTAAGAAGCAAGCTAGCTTGCTGAACTCTTTCTGACTAGTCAGCGTTTAGTCCTGCCTTGGAAGTGAGATGTGATATCCTTAAATACAATTGCTAACGAAAAAAATGTACTTCATATTGAGATGCTTTTGAGTCAATTTACTTAGGAGGAATAATCAACAACTTAGAAAATCATGATCGAGTTATTTCGTGACCATTTCATAACTTCGTTCTTGTACATGTTATTCGATGTTTGGTTTGAATATATGTGGATGCAACTTGTAGTGATGTAGTCTGTGCTCACTAACTAATCATTAAAAAAAAAAAAAGACTTTAGTAAATAGACTTATACTAATGATAATATTGTCAATATTATTACGTTGACTTCGTTAGTTACAGTGCTCCGGTGCTCCGTACCTTTGCTACTTGATTTTGTTTTAGATTTTAATCCAAAAAAATTAAAATTAAAATTTTTGACATTTTTTATTAACTGTCTGTTGGCAGAAAATGTAAGAACAGTGAGGCTCTTGCCTATCGACTTGCTGGTTGAAACATAAGACATCAATAAATTGTCGAAAAGAAAAATTAAAAAAACATTTGTCAAAAATAAATCCAAAATCGTGGCCTGCCAACGGCGCATGCGCAGCAGTGTAACTGAATAGTGTTGTGTTTTTTCTTAATTTAGTCCTAGTGGTCCCAATCTTGGTTAAAGTGCTCTTTGTACAGCTGTAAAATACAAGGGTGTAAAAGTTCTTTTAAGCATTTTAAAAGTAGTTCGTGCAAAATATAGGCTTAGCCCTTCCCCCACTACGTTGAAAAAGACTTCAAAATACCGGCTTATAAAGGGCTTAGCCCGTTTTATCTGTTTACACCAACTATTTGACACTTTGAAGAACTTTTTCAATCTTGCCGGCATTTGCTTTTTCCCCATAATGTGGCGCATCATACGATATCTTTGGTTATTTCTACTGCTTTTGTTATCAATACCAGAAGGAGAAATTATATTCTGATCATTCTTAGGACTTGGCGTTCTATTACTGTTAGGTTTTGCGATTTTCGAATTTCGAGTGACAAAATAGAAAATTAAACATCAAAACTGTATGTTTTGTAGATTTAATTCAGTTTGTCTGCGCAAAACATGGTTAATTTGGTTTATATTTGATCTACGTTTATTTTACATCATAAATACTGTACTGGAATCTCACCAGTGAATTATTATAAATACCAGGTTCTGTCGCATCTTTAACTGTATAGTAGTTTTTCACATCGTATTCTTATAAAGTTTGTATACATTTAATTTTGTAGAGGCTCTTTTTTTCAATGTACAGATAATCATATGTAAGTCGTAATAAAGATGTTTTCAACTTCGCTTTGTAAAGGTGATGTTCACGTACTTATAAGAGCTGAAAGACGTTTTTGAATATATAGCTCTGTTGCACGATTACGTTAGTTCACAGAGCCAGTAACTAAAACTAACCAATCAGAGTTCTCAACTTCCTCTATTTTCCAAGTATTGAATAAGGCACCGTAAGGTTTACCTTTCTGAACGAATTAACTTACGCATAAAATATTGGCTTTCTTTTTCTTCCACAACTTTCCTTTGCTTCTTAAAAAATGAACATCGAGGCTCTACATCTGAAGAGTTCGTGATTGCTGAATTTTCTGAAAATATTTCCAGTCGTGTTATACATTAGTCTCCTTCGCAGTTACTCGGACCGAAGTCACGCAACCAGTCTCTAACCCAGTGAGGAACGTTGAAAGTGATACCAAGGATCTTTAAGAATTTCCTGTTTATTCTGATATTCAAAGGACGGGTCAAGCTATAATCGGTGCAAAATTACAAACGTGTCTTTGCGGGTCATTTTTGAGCACGTTCGATCGGTTTCGTCCATTCTGTTTCCAAAAATGTCTTCGAAAAACAATGGTTTATCAGTGAGCCCTGGAACAGTGTTGTCTGTGGTTTGTTTGCTTCTATACTCCGCTGGATTCATTAGAATCGAGCTGAAGGTTAATGATCACGATCAAAGGTTGATAGCTGTCGAGGAAGTCATTTCTCAGATGAAACATGGAATGGCGCACACTTGGAATAAAGGTAAGGCATTGGTGTGTCGGGTAATTGTTTCAACTAAAACCTCTTCCTCTTCAGCAATTCACTTATTGACAGTATCTGTATATTGTACTAAAAGAGCTTTCGTGAGCAGATTAATTATTCAATTCAATTTTAGACTTTAATCCTTCCGGTGAAGAAATAGTAACCAAATATTTAAAATATCTCTTAGTTTCTTTCAAATAACCGTTCATATTATGATTGAAAACGGAAAGCAAGAGACGTACTCTAGCACTTCCAGTTGATCTCAGGGTCTCAAGGAAGGATTCTTTTATTTTAAGCACTTTATGGAGTTGATTTTGCGGTATAAATGAGGAAAGATGGTGCATTTTAGCTGATAAATTTTAAGTAATGTTTTCCCATGCAATCGCACGTTTGACCTTATGCAGAGATCCCTTAGTACAGACGGCTTCAAGCTGGTCTTTCAATATTATGTCACAAAACTTCTTTAATTTATCAGTTATGCAGACACTCCGATCTGAAAACAAAACATTCATATAGGCAAATTAGCAGCCATTTAGGTAGTGTACATTGCACACAGAAACGGCCCTGAAACTTAACAGATCTTTTCTGGTTACGGTGCGACTCTACGCGAGGTACTGAAGTATATCTGTCTTATTACTGTTTAGAAATTTCACAGCTTAATTCTGGGAAGAAAGAAACAAATAGTGAGACAAAGCTCCACAGAATCACACGTAGCATTGCCAACAATTCAACCTTTAATAATTCCGCCAACATGAAGCAAGCTTTGGAAGACGTTGTCACCTCGAGTTTCAAAAAGATCTGTCAGAAGAGTGGAGACCTTAAAGTGTGCCCGCGAGGACTGCCGGGACCTCCGGGATGGAGAGGAAGAAAAGGTTCCCAAGGAATTATGGGACCACAGGGTCCAGGTGGAAAGCAAGGAGTTATGGGACCCCCTGGTCGAAGAGGAAAACAAGGAATTATGGGACCACCGGGCATAAGAGGAGAAAAGGGAATTAAAGGAGATATTGGGCGACCGGGCATCCCAGGGATTAAAGGTGAGCCCGGAGAATCTATTTCTTTACCTAAAGTGACAATTTTCCCTGCTTCACAACTGACTGTCAACGAAAGCAACACTGCTGCTCTGTTTTGCTCTGCTACTGGAAATCCCGCTCCCCAGCTATCTTGGATTAGGGTTGATGGATCGTTACCTAGCAACAGGATCAAACAGACGTCGGATGGCCTGATGCAGATTGATGACGTTCGCCTAGAGGATGCTGGGAAATACAAATGCATGGCGAGCAATATTCTGGGAAAGGACGAAAACGCTGCGAACCTTGTTGTTCAGAGTAAGTTGAAATTGTAATACTTTATTTTGTCTCACCTACATAACCAAAGCCCAATAACTTGATTTAGGGAGGGCCTAACCAGAATCAACCTGAATATGCAGTATATGTGTTAAAAACAATTATTCTACAACACTTTTGATTAATTACATATACTGACCGGTTGCTCAAAATGTGGGGAAATTTACTATAAATCTGCTGTTATTGGTCAGTCTTGAGGTACATCCCCAAGTAAGTACGTGGACTTACCGCCAGTTACGGCTAAGACTCTAATATCACAGAGTCACTTGTGACAAAGAAACCTCATTTTAACACATGGGCTGATGTCAGTGCGTTAAGCTGACGGCTCCATGTTTACTTTTATCTTACCCAGGCTTAGTGCCAGTGAGGCTGCCGACAAAATATCTATCGATGTGGGTCTTCTTGCAATCTCATTTGTGCGCAATAACAGTTGTTTTGTATCTGTAGTAATTTAAGAAACTGAGGTAGATCGTTTTGTTCCGTTCTATTACACATTTTTTTTTTAACAGAATGACAGAAATTGAGTTTTTTCACGCAACCTAGGTTCGTATTTCTGTACCAATGTTCCATTTCCATTGGCATTCAAGTTCTGGGTATTCTGTGCATTCTCTAAGATAAATGCTTATGAGAACTTCGTGTAAAACAGTCTTCAGAAAGAGGGGCGTGGGTTTGACAGTGTCTAGGCAGTGATTACGAGATTGCAAGTCTACCGCATTTCATGTTTTCTTATGTCGGTATTTAGCCGTTTAAGACTGTTTTTGCTTTGTTTGTTTGTCTCTTTTTTTGCTTTGTATTGTTTTGTTTTGTTTTGTTTTGTTTTTCCTGCGATATTTAGTAGTTATATCACTCTAGAATACTCCTAGGGTAACATTTTCGTGTCAATTGAATGTCAACGACAGGATAAGGTGGTTTTTGCAAGTGAAGTTTCATTTGGAATGCAAAAAGCTGTACTAATGCATAATGACATTAAACGTGTCCCCATTGCCTGTTCTGTTACACAAGATATTTATTTATTTATTTATTTATTTATTTATGTTATTTCCTTCCAGGTAAGCCCAAAGTTTCTCTCTCGTTTGGACCATCCTACGTCGAAAAGAACAAGAACATCACTTTACCAACTTGTTACGTGACTGGCTATCCTCCAGCGGTGATCACGTGGTCTAAAGTGCACGGTGAACTGGTACAAGCAAGAGCTCTCTCAAAAGATGGACAGCTGTCAATAACAAACGCTCAAAAGAAAGACTCTGGCTTGTACAAATGTAAAGCAACCAATATCTTAGGTTACCACTCGGCTGTAACACATCTAAGTGTTGTGGAGCTGCCGCAGTTTACAGTCAGGCCGCCTGGGCAACTTAAAATGTCTACGAACCGCAATATAAGAGTCCCTTGCCAGGCCACTGGGGACCCCCTTCCGACAGTCACTTGGGTGAAAGAGAACGGCGAGCTACCGTTAGGGAGATCAAAAGTTAGTGTTGATGGAACACTTCAAATTTGGAACCCTAAAGAAGAGGACTCGGGGAGATATACTTGTATGGCGGCATCGGCTGAAGTCTTTAAAGCGTTTTCTGTTATGAAACTGACAATGAGAGGTGAGATTTGACATGTACTTATTTATCGTGATTTAAGTCACTCTCAGTACCGTTTTAATTCTTCACCTTGAGTCTACAAATGTATACAAAATTTTAAGGACTTGACGGCATACACTGTTTGAGCACAGAGGTTATGGAATACTATATTTTATAATATAAGCCGAAAAATTTGGGAGATTTGATTGATTGATAGTTTCACTATTTCCACGTAATAGTGGTATAAAAAAAAAAATATGCAAATAAATATACAACTGAACATTTGAAAAATAGTTTAAAGACTTAAATTCGGAGGCTTCGCGATATATGGTGGCACACTGACATGAAACAGTTCGACATCACTATTTGCCATAGAAATTAGAGAAGAATAATTGCAAAAGAAATATTTCGTCGATGTGAAGACGGGAGGTAATGAACTTTAAAATTTCCACAGCAAAATAAAAGTTTCAGCTTCGTAACCCTCCTGATACAGCAACCAAGAAAGTGAAATTCACCACGCTCAGCAAGAAAATTTCAGCCTGAAAATTGTTGCTAATCTGACATTAAGTTGGCCCTTCATTCCCGTAATCCTGATTGTCTCAGAGCTGTTGCTAAAAAGTACTAACAACAAAAAAATTATTGAATCGAGGGCAGAAATGGCGGGGAAATATGTCATGCAAATGCTGGCTACGGTACTCAAATGATTGCGGACAGATTTCTTTGCTGGGGCGATTATCGAAACCAGAGAAACGACGAAATCGAAGGTAGCTGCCAGCTCCCCCCCCCCCCGAAGTTACCCGTCAGTTTATTTACTATCGAATTGTCTACTGTCTAAACTGTCTAAGCACAGGAGTCGTCAAATTGTACATAAAGCAAAATTATGATCGTAGAAAATACAAGTGGCCCAAATGGTTACTTTATGGGGTCCAAGCAAGAGGTATTTCAAGTCCTTCCATTCTAAAATATCTCCACCTAGATAATTGAGATGGGGATGATTTCAGCAAGAGGGTTATCCCGTTTTCTTAACCTTTACTCTAATATAGAAAAATCCTACGAAATTAATCAAGAAAGCTTGCTATCATTTTTGTCAACAAAGGACTGAGCTCTGTTATCATTAGCTTGTGAACAGACTTCGGCTGGATGGTTCTGACCGCGGCTTGAAGGGCCAAGAATAAAGGAACCGCTATCGTAGTTTGCTTGCTTTTTGTATTTTTTGCTTGATGTTTTTTTTTTTTTTTAAATTTGTTTGTTTGTGTGTCTTTCAGAATGTGGAGCTGTTGGTGTAGAGGACAGGAACACAATACCAGATGCCAGAATGACGGCAAGCTCATACTACGATATTTATTATTATCCATACTATGGCCGGCTGAATGGGATCAGGGGAGACGGAGCGTGGTGTACTAAGACAAGAACAGACAGAACAGACTATCTTCAAGTTGATATGGGTGCAGTACACTCTGTTTGTGCAGTGGAAACACAAGGACACGGAGGAGGCTCTACTTGGATCACCAGCTACAAAGTGCATCTTTCTACAGATGGAGTAACATGGAACGGCTACAAGGAAAACAATGTTGAAAAGGTGACTAAGATAATATACTTTTGTGTAGGAGTGGCGGTCCATAGAAAAATCATAAAGTAATCTCAGTAATCAGGACAATTGCGACATATTAAAGCCACAAGAGCCCTGTAGTTCTCTTATAAAAAGGCTGTATATACCGAGTCCATGTATTGTGGGTATCTGTATATAATACCTGTAGACTGATGTAAAACGTTCGGAGAACTAGAAATTCTTGTCATAGGCAACCGCTGTGTGTCTACGTATTAAGCCCCGGCCAAACGATCGCAACGTTTTAACGCAACGTATCGCAACATTGTTGGGACCAATGATGTTGCGTACGTTTGGCCACCCTGTTGCGATGTGTTGCGACTTGTTGGGTGTTGTTGGCTCAAATTTGAAAATGGTCAAAATTTCCATGCAATATTTGTGGATGTTGCATGATGTTGTAGTCGTTTGGCCAGGTCCATGCAACAATGCTGCGCCCGGGCATGCGCACTAGTTCGATTTTCAACACCCAACATGTCGCAACACGTCGCAACCGGATGGCCTAACGCGCGCAACATGTTGCGCCAAACAATGTTGCGATATGCTGCGTTCAGATGTTGGGATCGTTTGGCCGGAGCTTGCAAATGTTGGGCCAGCAATATTGGGATATGTTGTGCTGAAATGTTGCGATCGTTTGGCCGTTTGAACAGCAAGCCATATGCTGCTGGTTTGGAGGGGAAAAGAGATTGTAAAATGTAAAATTAACAAGTTATTTAAAAAGCGGAAACTAAAAGTCCTGCCATGTTAGTCCTAGCTTGTAATCAGGCTCCCGGTGAGTGCGAAAAAATGGAGAGGGGAATCGAACGCAGCATAACCACACTCGCCTACAGACCTCCGCTCGCCGTGTCCTTTTTTTCTGGTCCTATAACCCAATTGGGAGAATCAATCTGGTGAGCGCTAATGGGTCAATTTCGATATATTTTTAAAAATTATAGCCAGGCCCCAGGTTATAAATATGCAACCTTGAAAACGCAAACAAACAAACAAACAAACAAACAAAACAAAACAGAACAAAACAAACAAACAAAAAATCAAACAAACAAAAACAACAACAGCAACAACAACAACAACAAGAAAGTCCACTATGCGTACTTGTGGTTTTTGCTTAATTTTATTTCATTCGGTTGGAGTGTTGTTTTTGAATGTCAATATCTGGGAGTTGATCATGAATTGCTACAAGTGAAAAGGTAGACAAGGCATTGTATATTTTAAGTGGATAAGGTATAGCCAAATACTGTTTACTTACTTACTTACTTTATCCTCTAAAAATAATTATTTATTTAGCTCTCAATTTAATCTACTTAATCATTCAAGTTAGCCCTATTTTGTGCAGCATGTTGTGCCTTGTCCCATGTGTGAGAGAGTTTTCACTCTCTGAGCTTGACACTGTTTGCACATGTCAAGTGAACTTTTACATGTAGTGTCAAGGTGTTTTGCTGCAGTAATGACTAAGCCTGTTTAAATAAATAACGACATCAACAACTGAGTCCCGCAAACTGGCTTGCAACTATGCTGGTTTGTGAGAGCTTTTGTGGTGTAAACCGCGCGCCGGATTTCAAGCCTATGAATGAGGGCTCGCAAAAGTGTATTAGTTTTAGTGCAATCCGCACCAAACACAAGCCGAGTCTAGATATGTTGGCTTGCGTGAGCAAACAACTCCCGTATCGCCAAGGAAACTCACTCAGCAACACTTGAATGAAATAACAAAGAAAAAACAAGGCAGAGCAGTTAATTTTCAAAATGAAAGGATGAAAACTAATGATAGACAGCACGACAGAGCAAATTTGAAGTAGAAAAATGTCATACCTTAAGCAATTACAACTAATTTGCGATGAAAAACTCTTCAAAACTTTCACAAAACAGGTAAGACGGCTGCCATTACACTAGTAAAACAACGATACGCCGGAAGCAATGGCCGACGAAACAACTCGAAAACAGTGCCTCGCAATTACTAGTACCCAGTCTACCTGTAGGACTATTCGTACTCCCGGAGGTCTGTCACTTGTCATCTCGTCCTGAAAGCCACAAGATTGGTCTCTGAATTAGTGGTCGTGCATAAGACTACAAAAGTTCTGTTAGTCTAAGGGGAAAGTAAAGGTTGTGTCAGTGTCGTAATATAACTTGGCTGCGAAGTTTAGTAGTTCGGCGGCATAACTAGAAATTTCAGGCAAAATGTGCACTTTTTGATACAAGCACAAGATGTGGCACACTGATAGCAGTCACCAATACGAGCATTTTCAGGTTTAGTGCCAAGTTGGAGTTCAACTGGATTCTATAGAAATCGCAATTTATTAAAATTCATGAAATTCTCTTTGTACTGAATAAGTTATGTAACCCTTGTAGTTTACTGCAGTGTAGTGTTTCTTCTTGGTAGTTTGTAATTAAGCTAATTGTTGTAAATTCTGTAATGTTTATACGTATCGGTCTGAACACTCTTGTACTATACCTCTAAAAGAAAAAAAAATGATAATAATTTTCCCCAACACTTGGCAGATATCTGTTGTGGGAGACTTGTGGCTAATGGGTGTTTATTTTTTAATTTAAGAGGTCATTCTCGGGGAAATGGGAGGTAGCCGCTTAGAAGACTGTTATTGCCTAGTAGACATGGAATCACGTCATGATCAAGGCAACCATGATAAACGTGTGCTTGGAAAAAAGAAGTTGTAGTTTGAAGACTTGTTAACAATAAGATTTTCCAGTGTCCTTCTGATTTCATATGTATTACATGTATATACAGACTATGTCAACCGACTAGCAACTGAGATCTTCCAATTTCCTTTTTATTTCATGTGGCATCAAGCAAAAACTACGAAGTGACTAGCAATTTTGTTTAAAACTAAAAAATTGTCCTGGAAAGAAGTAAGGTTTTTGTTTGCACTGTTTGGTAATGATTCATTGTCTTCCTTGCCCTATTTCACAAAGATTTCAACAAGCCTTCTTTTGCCCAGCCCCCAAAATGGAGGACTCAAGTACGAAATTGATAGCGGTCGTCATGGGAAATTTAAAAGAAATCCCTAAGAGGTACCAGAAACTAATATTAATCTCCCCTTGTGGGCTTGTTTCAAATTCATTTTAACTCCAAGAGGTACCAATTTAATTAAACTACCTTCTCATATTTTTTTCCGGCTTACGGGCCTAAAGGGACTTAGATAAGTCTAAAATTGATAATTTCAGAGCTTGTAATAGCACATTCGATTTCACCTCACTAAACTACAAAGTTTAACCCATAAAAGGTACGCTGCCCCTTTTGTTCAAATACATTTTCTTATTACTCATAACTACTAGTCTAATATAGAAACATTATGCAAACTACATTGTGCACTGCGCACTGGTAACCTTACAACAGTCAATAATAAGAGGCATACAAAGTGTATCATCAATATTGTTTTCTTTTTACTAAACTATACAGTACTATTTTACCTTATCTGGTACCATCTTAATGCTGGGCAATCAACAAAAGTAACCACATTGTGTATTATGGGTATTCAGCATGTCGATATTTTTTTTGCAACCATGCCAAGAACTTATTAGAACCTCAATACACTTCACTACCATTAACAAGGTGCATGTTGGACTCAGTTGTTGATGTTGTTATGGAACAGGCCTAGTAATTACTGCAGCAAACGATCTTGACACTACATGTACAAGTTTACTTGACATGTATAGACAGTGCCGAGCTCAGAGTTAAAACTCTTATGGGACAAGGTACAACACGCTGCACAAAGTAGGGCTAAAATGAAGAGAGGTTGTAGCTGTGTTATGTCTCATAGGGACTAAGAGATGAACAAAAAATTATTATTAGAGGATAAAGTAAGTAAGTAAACAGTATTCTTCAACTAATTTTCCACTTAAAATTTGTAACGATTTGTCTATGTTGATACCAGAGATCAAAAAAACTCTGTGGTACCTAATTCAGTTATTTCCTCACCTTTATCACACTTTTATCTTTCCCGTGATTGCCTTCTCACTTCTAGCAATTCAACTCTCAGATACTGACATTTAGAAACAACACTCCAACCGCATGGAATCAAACTGCTTTGCCAAAAAATCTCTTCAAAACCCTGACTTCGGAGCGATATGTCACTTTAGCGTTAATAGCTACCTTATATTGGCAGTAGTAAAATCTATTCCTTAACAATCCAGCTTCATCATATTAAAATTTCAACGAAATCGAACAAAACCAGAACTAAATATTTGAACTAGATTTTTTTTGCAACCTCGCTTCATTGCTTGAGTCGACAAAGGAAGCGACGATTGCCCATAGCCACCGAAACACATTAACATAACACGAACCTACGTTTCGGTCAAAAAAAATCCAGGATTATTGCCTGAGAGCTGAACATTGAAGAGGAACATCTTTTTTTGAACTTTTCTCAGGTTATTTAGACGAAAAAATGACCTCGGCGGGCTCCAAAAGAGAACGAAACAAAAAACAGAACGAGACAGTGAGAAGAGCCGATAATTTATTCACCGCGTGGCCTTCGTTACGTTCAAGTTAAAAAAAACCTTACTTCTAAATAATTTCAGCCTTACAAGCCAGCAACTGGTCCCAAATTACTTTCTGTATCCTTACAAATGTCGTGACTTCCATCTCCGAAAGATTTGGCCGCAATTTTTTAGCAAATAAACATTTCGCGGACAGCAATCACCATTACGGTGGCTTGCATACTAATTCGCTAACTTTACAAAGCCCTCCCGAGGGGGGGATATGACGAAAAGAGCTGAAAAATGATGGCCGGAAATAAAGTAATTTTCTCAGCTTCCGGTGTGCCAAATTTGCTGGAAATAGGTTCAAAACCGATGTGTTTTTTTTTTTGTCGTTTTTTTTTTCTTCGGGTCACTCATGCTACCAAAACAGTTAACTTTCAAAAGCGCTGTTGTAAGATCTTAAAGATCTTCTTGTTTTCTTTTTTCCTGGTGACTTTTCCGTTGTTATGTTGCCGCGCGCGGTTAACCGCCGCTGCTAGACAATTCCGGTGATATTTGGCTCCAAGGGCGTAGATATTAGATTCAAATGGCATAAATCGTGAGCAACAGATCGGACGCAGGATCGGAGTCGACAACCATTGTACACGCCTCTCTTAATTCAACCTCGGAGGTCGGTTCCTTTCAAGACATTTTTGCTGTCTGGGAAATACTTCCTGTACCTTTGCTTCTTCCTTGGCCGAGAGATTTTCCTTTTAAATATGCGATTCCGTCTGGTTCTGCTTGGTCCTGTCGAATTCCAAAAGGTTTATGTCAAGTGGCACAATGTCTTTCATATGTCGGAGCAGTTCCATTCTCTCGTCCAGATCTTCCCAAATCAACCCATATATTCCTTTATATGTTGAAGCTCGCCATTTTCTCTTTCTAAAGACGGCGTATGCTGTGCGTTATTGCATCCAATTGCATAGAAACAAATTAGAATAAGATGCCGCTTCTACCATCCGAACCAAGAGAAAGTGATGCAGAAGTGCAGAAGAGGAACAGCAAGAGAAAATCAAAATGCAGATTTACGCAAATTGAAACCTTCGTTTATTTAATATTTTTCGCGGGAAAATTGGCTCTACTTGAATGAACAAAAGGGAGAAAAAGAACAATTCTAATCATGCTTACATTAGTGTAGTGAAAACGTGAGGTAAAAACGTGAATTCATTCTCGAAAAGAACATAAACAAGAACTTCGCGTGGATTCTAATGAGTGAAAACTCTAGTTATCGCTAACTAACTGGAATTAGAAAATTGAGCTCTGCACTATATCAGAAATTGATCAGTATGGGAATGCCCATAATCCTACAAAGTTTGGTGCTTGTATCTAAAATCGCACAATTCTAGAGCTATGCTACCAGACTATAGGAGAATAAAAGGAGAGAAAAACGCATTTTGCGTACAAAATTTAGGGTCGAAACCAACTAATCAACAAATGGCAAAGTTTCCTGAGGGGGTTGGGTTTCAATTTTGTGGTGTTCGTATTCTTCAATGCTGTTGGTTTATTCGCGAAAAAGATCGCTTTCCTTTGTTCTCAGATAACGTTCTAATTGGCTAACTCTTTTCCAAGTGACCCGGTTTGAATAGTTGTACTGTAAAGGGATTTTTGTTGTAATTAAGCTTACTGATAAGCTCTTCGTATCTTAGAGACCAAGGGCATATGATGGTATTATTATAATGATTTAGTACTGGATGCTTGGAAGGAAATTAGGAGAAAAATTATCACTGTTTAATCATAACTGACACGCGAACTAGTCAGAAGACTATTATAGAACTAATTGTTTCACTAACTTCTCGGTAACGCGTGATATAACAAGCTCAAGTACAACCAGGAAATTTTTTTGCGGCCTTTAATTCTGTCTCATAAAACCAATAAATATTTTATCCTCGTAAGATCTTAGTTATAAGCGCTGATAATGTGAAACGTTCTGCTATTTCTTTTTCATTTGCAGGTGTTCACAGGTAACACAGATAAAAACAGCATTGTGAAGCACTCACTCAGTCCTGATGTTGAAGCAAGATTCGTTAGATTTTATCCCGTCACGTATCAAAGTTTTCCTTGTTTGAGAGTTGAAATATTTGTACTAAAATAGTCACACCAATCTTGTTTTTACTACCGGCTTAAAGGAAGTGAAAGGTAGTGATTGTCATATTTGGTCACAAATGCTGTTATGAGATAAAGTTTGCAATTAGTTTTCCCCAAAAGTTTTCTTTAGTTGTAAATTGTTCAGGTTCAACGAAAAAGAACCTTAATGGCACTGCTTCGAACCTCCTGAAACAATAGCTTTAAACTTACGTTATGAAGCTTAAGTGTAGAAAACCTTATATTATTAATTAGCCAGCTTTAACAGCTTGTATTACACTGGGAAACATAGGGTCAGTTGCTTTTTTTTTTTGAAGAAAGGAAACAGTCTTAACCCTACCTGTAGGTAAGGATTGTCCAGTTAAACGGATAGGTGTCAGTTGTCGTAAGTGAAAACTAACAACATATGATAGTCTTTTGACAAAATGTTTTAACGAGATAGCATAACTTAGGAATAGGTTTTTGTCACAGGTGCTCTAAGACGGCAGTACCGACAAAAGACAATCTGCTTTTAACGACAAGTAATGAGTAGTTTTATCAGAAGCCTAATGAACTAAAACAATACAAATCTATAGTGGACTGTTAATGGAGTTCGCTCTGAGCTTGGATACTGAGTAAAAGGGCAGGATCGTCTGCTCTGTTTTGAGCGAGTTGCCATACTCTTAACCCTATAGCCCCCTTCCATTTTCCCCTGGAACCTACACATCACTCCAGCCTTCGTAGAGTTTATGGGAGCCGCAAAACCCTCAAACTTTTCACAACGGTTTCTCTTATGATATTTCTTTCGTTTATTTTTTCAAAGGGCAATTGGCCACGTGTAATGTCAATGTAATTGTTTGTCTTTTAATTGCCATCGGCCTCAATAGAAACAAACCGTCAGGGTAAGAATCGACGTAAAACACAAGAGATCACAACTGATATCTGTGCTGGGAAAAATGACTCTTTATGACTTGTATAAGCCAGCTTGCATAATTCCATAATTCATGATATCATCCCCCCCGCCCCCCACCCCTTTACTCTGTTATTTCTGCATTGCTGTAACATCTAAGAACTTCCCGCGCATTCTGATACTCAAAGGAGGAATCTCAGTTTTTATAAAAAAGTAAGAAGTATACGCAGCAAACGTGTCTTTCCGGAACAAATTTGAGCTCTTCGACCATTCCCTGGCCAAAAATGTCTTATAAAAACGGGTTGTCTTATATTCCAGGGAACAGCACTGTCATTATTTTGTTTGTTTGTTTGTTTGTTTTTTACATCGCTGGGTTCATTAGAATTGAACTATAGTTTAATGATCACATTCAAAGGTTGATGGCTGTCGACGAAGTCATTTCTTAAATGAAAGACCGCGGGCGTTTTTGAATACATGCACGGGTCTGAACCTAAGCCTCTTTCATCAAAGCACCGATCTTCTCTGCATTTTAGCTATGTATCGTCTCTGTGCATCATATTAAGGTAGCACGATCGGATTTTTGAGTGACGATACCGTTCAACTTTGAGCGACTAGAGCACCACCATTATCAATCGAACGGAAAATCAAACGTTACTAGTGTGCTAGAGAAAGTTGAAAGTTTTAAATTACGTAAGTCTTAGGAAGGTCTGAGTTACCATAGCAACGAATTGACGCCATACCCCATTATAAATAAGACCGAATAACTTGCCATCAGGGATAATACGAAATCAGGGATAATAGGAAATACGACGTCAGGATCTCGAACTTGACATAGTCGTCTTAACGATGGCAAATTTTTTAAAAAATATCTGTAAGAGCGTTTCGAGAAAATTGCAGGTGAAGTTTCAAGGTATCAAAATATAACAAAAACGAAGCTGTTATTGGAAACTACGTCCACAAGAATTGACTAAACGATATTCTGGTGATAAATGAATCTTATAACATCAAGTTACCTCGAGTGAAAATCTCAGAAAAATCGCTCCGTTTGACGTTCAGAAACATTGGCTTGAATATCAACCTGTGTGGCGGTGTTATTTTGCTTTCTATCAAAGTTTGCCCCTAAAATTATTAAATTGGGCGGGAATTTAAAAAAAAAAAAAAAAAAAAAAAAAAACCACTCGATGAGTTGTTTTAGATTTGGCCTTCAATGAGATTAATCCATTATTCAGGGTAATCCAGGAGTTTCAAATTAATTGACACATCTCAAGGCTGCTAATTTTTAGTGTCAACTCAGGAAATAATTGCTCTGATTTTCACTCATGTTGTTTGTTGTCTTCAATATAATTTTCTTTTGTCTCGAATCACGGTATCATGAATGTCTTCTGTATTTTGAATTGTCAGAGTTGTGTTCCTGATAGAGCTTTTTATGGGTGCAGACGTTTTAGAATCACGGACGTCAACTAGATTAGTGATTTTATTCCTAGCACATTTTCAACCCAGTTCCACCAATGAGTTGCAAAGCTCTCCTTTCAATATTTTTTTTATTTTTTTTTTGTTTTCGTGAAAAGACGACGTTAAACGCCAGAGAAGGGAAAACTCAACTTCCCGTTTATGATTGCGTTGTCTCTCAAAACCGTCCGCCCACAAAAAGTATTAGGCTTCAATACAATAGCTTATTGCAGCTGGTGCCAGCTGCTTATCCTCATTTAAGGCTGAGCGACTCACGTAGGGGCCAAACCACCCCAAAATGTTTCGTGAGTTCTTGGGTATTTCACATTATTTCGCATTATTTAAAAAGTATTGACTCTTTCTACACCAAACTTGGCAGATGAGCAGAAGACCTATTGCCAATTATATTTACGTGAAAAATGTCAGTAAATGTCAAAGTTGTGGCGTCGCAGTGATGACGTCATGTTTTTTGCCACTTTTGAAGTTTTTAATATGCATATTTTTTACAATGTGTTCGAAAGAGCACATCAAGGGGAGTTGAAACCTGAAAAAATTTTGTCCATATCACAAACATTAAATGAAATATGGAATTTTTATTCATGAGAAAAAACTCTGCAAAATATGGGGTCCCCCCTTGCGAAAAATCCCCAGATTGGAGCCATAATTTTGTTCCGGTAAATGCAGCTATGTTGCATATGTGATGTGCCAGATGACTAAAGCAAAAATAAAGAAGAAAATCGGAATAAAAAATTATTCCTCTAGTGTTATTGCGTAAAAATTAGTTTTGTTACGTCAAAACCTGTGACGTCACCCGTTTTTTACTGTTAATACCATCTTAACAAAGCCGAAAATCAAATTTCAAAAACCATACAATGCTAACGTTATTTACATTACTAACATATAGCATATATTACGTTACAAGTACAAAATACTAACCTTAAAAGCTTACAATTTACAACACAGTACTAACATCGACTTATCACTTGATACAGTACCAGTCTCATTTCAGACTGCAGACCAGGGTTAAATGGAGACTGCGGACTGTAGACTTTTTTAACTGAATCGTGTTACGATTTCCATCATTGAGAGCTAACCGTAGAAAGGCTAGACTGAGGGATATTCAGGCTTTCTGGAGTGATAGTCGGTCTAACTGGAGTGATATTCAGGTTCACCGAAGTGCAGACTTTCACTACGATTAGCCTGAATAGCCCTGTTTACGGTCAGCATTCGATAAAGCAAGTAACTCAATATATACTAAAAAGTCCTCAGTCTGCATTTGAACCCTGGCCTGCTGTCTGCATTTTACCCTCAGTCTGCATTTTACCCTCAGTCTGCATTTTATCTTCAGTCTGTATTTTAACCCCTGTCTGCAGTCTGCAGTCTGCAGTCCGCGGTCTGTGTTTTACACTGACCGCCTATGTTATCTTATGGTAACATGGTCACTTGGCCGAATTTGAGTACGGTAAAAACGTAATCGTACCGTTTTTGGTATGCTACGTTGGCACATCTGGATCGGTATTGCTCGACCGACCTCGCCTGGTACGCTGCTGAAGCGTACCAAACAAGTATCATCAGCCACAAATTAGGAACACTTCTGGACTAACAAACATGTACTTTTGTAAAGATGTACACTCTACCTAGAATAAACAAGTTATTTACGTACCATAATCAATCATAAACGAGGCTGTCGTCAATTTGCTGTATTGGATACTGGGCTTTGGAGCGCGATCATCCCACGAGCAAAAGAATTGATTTGTGACCAGCAACCAACCCTTTTCGGTGTTACAACCAACATACGGGCCGGTAACTTCAAAGTTGCGAACTCCGAAGAGGCCAAAATTTACGGCTGGGGCAGTTTTGAGGTCAAGCCAAGGAGACGAAATAAGGTTTGCCCGTGAAAACCAGTCAAAGTTGTTTGTGCCCACAGCACTGAACTCGAGAGAAACGACTTCAACGTCGTTCTCGTACAAAACCACGCGAGCCTGAAAGTGCCGTCGCAATTCATATCACATTGCAATTTAAAGTGAAATACTTTAATTACCATTCGACAAACATGATGCTTGCTATTGGGGAAGTCTCAGTCTTTGCGATAACGAATCTAATGGCTTTACGTTCAAGATATTAGTTTACACAGTTTTTAAACGAGTTCCCTGATGTACAATTCTATTTCCAACACATGTATCAGTCATGAAAGGGTACCGTGCGTTATTGGGAATGAACGATTCGCGTAATCAGACAGCAGTAGACACGCGTACAAGAGATGCGTACATATTCATCAAATAATTATGTAATGTAATAAAAATGAGAGGCCTTGTTTTACCACATTTCCGAACATAGAGAACGGAGTTGAAAGTAGAACGTAGAGGAAAATACATGTTTTACGAACTTTGAGGTGTTTGAAAATGTTATGAAACACTGTCTCGGGTGTTCGCCCTATATTCTTGCTTAAAATTTAAGCTAAGAAGTAAACTGAAAAATGTCGTAACGAGAAATGATTAGCGAGTTTCACTTATGTACAGAAATGTCCGATTTTGTCAAATTCGCCAACATGTTAAGGCCCAATTCTGGTGATGTAATTTGCAAAAAATTGCCAGTTTGACGAAATTTCGTCAACTCTGCCATTTTCGTTACTCCCTGCATTTCTGGACATATCTCGCAAATTTGAGAAATGTATTCTAAATAGTTTCTAACCTGTTGCGGTTGGAAAGTTTGCCAATCCAAGACAATACGGTTTTTGTAATGCCCAGGATAGGTTGTATTTATATTCAGTGCATCATAGTTATTTTCAGAATGGGTGTAAGGTGACACCCACAACTGACCAACTTCTGTTGGAGAAGAGTCACCGACAACTTTGAATACCATTGTCCAACCTGTTAAAGAAAGATTTTCCCATTCAAGAATTACTGATGGAATGAATGCAGGGAACTTGAATATAGCCAACAAGTTTACGTGGAGCTTAACCACTGAGCTTTACTGTACGGAGAGACACTTATGGCGAACTAAGCAATTTACTAGTTAAGTGACACGCATCCCGCTTACTGCTTGGATCAACAATAAAAGTTATGTTTGTAGTGTTTCTTGCTGCCCTAAACATATTGTGATATTCTGTTGTGTTTTGTGCACAGTCATCGTTGATAAGTCTGTTTACTAACACAGAGAGCTTTTCGAAAATCAAAACAAAAATACCTCCTCCATCATTTGACTGATCACAGTACACAGGGATTGGCGACAGACCATGGTTGAGTATGTTGTAGACTCCAGTTATTTGAGGAGCATCAGAGCAGTCATTTATTGCTAAGAAACAAAATTATTAAACTTGTCATACTCAGGGAAGGTTTCATTAGAAGAACGAAAGACGACAATAAATCAATTAGGTTTTTTATACATATTTGGTTGTAAATGTTTAAATACTTCGCTCAATTTTAGAGGGCCGGAGGTTCCCTAGTTTTACAACTGTTAAGTGTCACCTTCTTATAAAAAAGAAAGATTGATTCATTGATTCATTGATCGAATGAATTGATTGCCAAAGAATTTTTAGTTTTGATGACTAGTTACTCATTAGAAACGCTTAGCCAGAATGAAGGATTTGCAAGACAAATTAAGTTACTCTCGAGATTCAAGCCTGGCTACTTTTATCAGATAGGCGCCACTTAAAGGAGATGATGTATATTTGTCTCCTAGAAAAGCACCTATCTTCATGCCCATATGAATAGGTGTCTACCTTGCTCGTTTCACCCTACATCAGTCCTTACCTGTACAATCACGTCCATCACCAGTGTAGCCCAAGCCACAGGTACAATTGTAGGACCCCTCAGTGTTAACACAATCAGCATTCACATGACAATCATGGCCGCCATCTAGATTACACTCGTCGATATCTAGATTTCGGATAGAATGGAATTCAATGAAATCATTGTTTCTAAAACGAGATGGCGGCTATTACCTTAAGTACTTGACTATTTAATGAATATTACAAAATCCCGAAGTTCTCTGCGCTTATTTTCAGAGGGAGCAGGACTTATTATGGAAAGTGGATATTTATTGAATATTTTCACGTCTTTTGCGTCCTAATCCGATCCCGACTTATTTGATTGCATTACTAGAAAGCCATGTGATCACGTCATATAAAACACTAAGAAAAGAAAAAAATGAAAACAAGAAGTAAGGCAGGAACAATAACAGTTGGTCATATTACGTAATCACAAGTTGAAGTAAAGAAGTTAACCGGAGAAAATCAAGAGGAAATGAGAACACTATAGTTAACCCACATTGATTGACAATTATAATCTCTTGTTATTTAAAGTCTGTCGTTATTTTCTATTTTGCTCGCTATATCGTTGTAAGAGAAGTTTGAAACTGAAACAAAACTCATCAAGCATGATACAAAGGCAACGAAAAAAAGCTATGTTCCAATCACCTCGACTGCAGCTGGATCCAGTGAACCCTGTCGGACAGATGCAGCGGTAACCTTTACTGATGTATCCAGCTTGACAAGTGTTATTTTCGACACAAGCACCATTCCTACAAGGACTCTGATAAAGCAAGAAAAACAATTGAGACGAAAACTCCGTACTGACTTAGCTAACCTTGTTCCTTAGAAAATGCTAATTTTATCATCGTCCTTTTTTGGCTTTTCAGGTCTGGCATTCAATTTGTTGCAACAAAACTCAGATATACCTTGACGACCCCAACTTTTGTTTGTTTTGCTTAGGGCTTGTCGTTTACACTGGTGAAACAGTAAGCCCCCATACTGCCCATTGCCCGAAAACAAAATGAAATTCTAAAAGTATATACCTGCGTTCCCCGATACGTGAATTCCATACGCGGCACCAAATCTTCCGGATGCAGTACCCCATTCGAATCGCTTATCTCACACAAGTATTGATGGTCGTCTAGAGGCCCAACGTTAAAAGACAAACAATTAGGCTCGATGAAACATTTAACGTTGCAGATGTCTTCTCTTGTTGTGTTGATATTTAGTATCACGTGATTAGTTAGAGCTCTGCCCTGAACAGGTTGGGAATACTTTAGTTGACGGCATTCTCGAGCTGAAATGAAATGAAATACCAAGACCTTTTCACTACATCTTTTTCGCCGTTAAGGAAAAAAATCCCGTAATTTTTGATCGATGCAGTGTGGTACAAGGCAGTAATAAGATATCAAAATTTCCGTACTTTTACGTCTATCGACCAGACAATTACTCTTCTATGACGCAGTCTCCTCGCCGATCGAGTTGAAACAAGTGTTGATGTCTTTTCAAAGCTTAGAAGTCCCTAAACCTTCCCTGTCTATTCCCTAGTCACGAAACGCAAGTTTATCACCGGGAACATCACCTTTAATTAAATCACTTCTTTATTCTTCCTTACTTGTTTCCTTCCACAAGTAACGGGACCACTTGAGCCTGACTAGAACATTGCATTATTTAGCCTAACTCAAAATGGTTTAGCAGTGGGGAAGCAGGGGAAGTGTTCGATGAAAACACAGTGTAAATGCAATGAAAACACAGTGTAAGTGTTCGATGAAAACTGAACAGTTGTAGTCATAACCGTGTCATCGCATTATGAGAGTGCAATTAAAGGGCTCATAATCTTCCTGAGACAAGTAAGTTTCTCTAACCCGTAACGAAGCCTCGTTGTAAGCTAAACTATATCTTCCTACCTTCAGTCACTGCCAAATAAGGAAGATAACAAACCATCCATATCATGATGATCGTCCACATCGATTCGTTTGATTAGAACCAACCGTCTAGATTCCTGAATGCCTTAGCCAGCTTTAATTTAGTAACTACAATGAAGGTGAAACCTCGTCAGCGTGCCAAAACGGAGTGCCGCAGTAAAAGTCTTGAGAAAACAAGAAATAAACGGCGGTATGAGGCAAAGACATGTACAACAACAACAAAACCGAGCTGAAAAGAAAAGACAGCGGAAAAATTCATTTACTAGTTACGTTCGTTCTAGTTTCAGTTTTGCTTTCCAGTCATTAATAACAACTGAGGAAAACAACTCCCAAACAAAACGTTTCGCCACCTGCCAGCCTGGTTATTCAGTTAACTACTCCTAAGCTAGCCTTAATCATGCTTAATTAGACATAGGGCCTTATTTAATCAATGAAGTTAATGGAGCAAATAGGTTATTTCCTAGCCCGGCTAATTACAAGTTACTGGTCAGAAATTGTTAGTTCAGTTTTGAATGATCGTGATACAACGAGGTTTATTTTTGTCTCATCAGAGTAAAGTCAAACCAAATGAGGGCATGATCTCTTGGTCAAACTCGAAGATTTGGAACTGAACCTCGAGTAAACACTGATCTTAATGAAGCCAGGTGTTTTTAATCACCTTAGTATCAGCTATTCTTAACGAAGATCACCATAGGTATACACCTTAATCATAAATGGTTGCTTGCGCCCTGCAATCTTTTGTCGCGAAGGGTTTTCAAAGGAGTTGGTAATGTCTCATTACAGAGAATGAAAAAATATATTATCTGAGAAGGTAGAGTTGCTTTGGTTTAACTGGGACATTTTTATACGAAATCACGAATCACATCAACACAAACGTTCATTGACTAACTACCCTGGCTTTGAAATTATCGGCGTTTTTTTTTTTTTTTTTTGCTTCGTTTTTATTTCCATGTCTTTCTAATTAGAATGGCTATTTTCGGTGTCACCATGGTGACCCCTCAAATTAAAACAAATAGACACAATATGTATTCAATAATTCACATAAGCACTCAATTTGACTTAACCGTTTTTGTTAGAAATTGTTTTGCTTTACTTCCTTATATAAATATATTTCAATTTTGCGATAGTTTTCATAAGTTATGGTGTAAAAGTTTGAATGAGCTTTACAAGAAACTTTTCTACTGTACGGAGGATTAAATTTCTTATTCGTTTTTGCACAAAAGTCTATTTTCTGTGTAATAAAAAGTCCTAAAATTTTGTCAACAGTGCCCAATTGCAAAGTTAAAAAAAAGAAAAAAAAAAAAATGGATATTAGAATCTTAGGTGTCTGCAATCTTGAAAATGAAAATTTTCAAAACTTTAAGGTGGCACTGAACCCTATTTACAGCATTTTTCAAAAAAAATTGCCAAACGTTGCGTCTTATCATGTTTATTAAAATTAGATGAAATAAAAAAAAATTCACCGTGCCGTATTTGGATTTTAAGCTCCTAAAGCTGTAATTAATGATGTTTTTAGCAGGTCATGCTTTTGCTATGGTGATCTATTGTGTCACGAAAATGATAACAGCGTTTTCACCAATGACTGGGCAGTTTTTTTTTGATACCAAATAGTGGTTATAATGACCCATCAAAATCTACCTGCTGAAAACTGTTTTGAGCCATGTTAAACATCATAATTTAAACTTACAAACCAGCCTCGTCGTTATAAACCCGATAACATTGCCTTTGGTTGATCTAATGTGACTGGTAGCCATGTATTTATTTACGTACTGATGTATTGCTGTTTTTCGGCAGATTGTCTGGCCGTGCGGTTTTTGTTCGAGCAAGCCTCGAAAGTCTCGAAATTGGAGCTCGAAAGAAAAAAATGGTTTAGTGAGACTACAGTGTCTTGATCGCTATGATTGATGTGTGCGTTACAGTTATGTTGAAGAGTTCCAAAGGAAAAACATAATAATACAGCAATGATTACTTACCAATACGAAAGCAATTATTTGTTTAACCAATATGGCTTCTCGATCCAAGTTGCAAATTTTACAAATTCGGAAATTGTGATTTAATGTTACTTTATTTACTTTACTTTAACTTAACAAACATGTCTTTCCTTTGTACATGTGTCTCTCAGCGTCTTCGAGGTTAATTTTGACTTTTACTAAGAGGAGAGGGGTAGCATGTGATTACTTCCGTTCGCGGCCCACAACTTCCGTCTACGGTCAACAACTTTCGTCCACGATCTATAACACTTCTGTCCCATCTGATCCCTCACAAACCTCATTCATTACGTTTCATGCATGAATGAGCTAAAAAAGTAGCCTTTTCATACACCTACCTTCAGAACACTGCATCTCTTTTCTAAACCTTTGGAGTGAAGTCAACGAACAATATTACGGAAAAACATCAAGCATTACCAGCAGATGCTAACAACACGTATCATTTATTCAGTTCTCGTTCACGTTATATCCAAATGAAAGATTTCCCTACTATTTTATATGCATCAACTTGTCAAATCCCTACCCTTTTATATACCTGAAACCTGAAAAAATATACCCTTTTCGGATGGAGAATTCCGGTATAGAACGTTATTGGGAGTAGTCCCCTCACTACGAGCATTACACATGACGAATTCCCCTATGATTAATACAGCAATGACATCTGACAAGGCTAGCGCGTTTTGCGGCACCACTGAACCCTGGGGAGGAGTAGTGTATGGGCCTGGTTAAGGTTAACGTATACCTTCAGGGGTGTCTCGCGTGCAAGCGATATAGCGCGTGAAGCTTAAGCGGTAGATACCTAAACCCCCATATCAAATGAAAGCTTATAGAGCTGGCTATCAAACTATACCAAGAATTTTGAAATGAAATGATTTGTCGAATTTTTCACGACCACTAATGCGGGCGCTCGAATCACCTTTCGAATGCTACAAGTCAAAACGAATTTTGTTTTTCGCCAATTTCATTTTTTCCTCGGTTTCAGGGCCCAAGCGCTTAAAAAACGTGTCTGTGTTTTGCCATATTCAATTGCAGTAAAAAGTTACAGAACATTTTCGAAATAGGATTAAAAAGTGTAGAGTAATCGTACAAAAGCCGCTCTCGAAAAAAAAAAAAAGTTTCGAAATTACAATTCGCAGACACGTTTTTGTAGGTTATATGTTAAAGTGCCTATGAAGTAAAAAATAATTGCTGCTTATTTGAAAGGCTTTTCAAAGTAAAGAAGAATGGCGTTTAACTTTATGGAATATCTTTTTCGTTTTAGAGATATTTACGTTTTTGTACTATGCAAATGAGGAAAGTGATGACGTCATAGGTGGTTCCACTTGAACAGTAAAACACTGAATCAAGAATATCTCTAGAAATATTGGAGCAGTGTTCTTCAAACTTGGCACCACAAGTGTGCATCACAAAAGAAACAGAATGACACCTTCCGTGTTGTTGCCATGGCAACACTTCTGGCCCAAGTCTCTTTCTGTGAAAAACCAAATATGCCAATTTGCAACCTTTCGAATAGGGACAGAGGGTCTTGCTCGGAACACACATGATTCCCTTACTGTCTTAACTCTCCCCATTAGATTGTTGGGAGTGGATGACCCTTGTTTAAGATAAAATCTGGTAATGTTAGTTTTAATTAAAACAGGGCCAGCGGCATAACTGTTGTCATGGCGACGGCACGACGGGTGTCATTTTGTTTCTTTTGTGATATACATTTCTGGTGCCAAGTTTAAAGAACACTGCTTTAATATTTCTAGAGATATTCTTGATTGAGTGTTGAACTGTTTTAGTGGAACCACTATGACGTCATCACTTATAATACAAAAACGTGAATATCTCTAAAACGAAAAAAGATATTCCAAAAAGGAAAACGCCATTCTTCTTTACTTTGAAAAGCCTTTCAAATCAGCAGCAATTATTTTTTACTTCATAGGCACTTTAAACTAGCTACTGTCCAAGTTTGAGGGCAATTGAACAAATTACCTTTGACTTATAACTCTTTTAGGTGTCTGCTTCAAGCAAAACATTTTATTCGAGAAAACAGCGCTAAGAAAAATCTTCTGCTTCGCAAACAAACTCCGCCCACAAACGCCTTCAACTGGGTTCTCAGATAACTGAGCGAATCAGTGCAGGGAAGGTTTACTACCGTTAACCTCCTGGTGAAATTAACGCGCGTATTCCCAAAAGACCCTTGTGTTTCGCAATGCGCTCAAGGTGCCGAAGGTGGAGAGATAATTTTTCTGTAGCTCGGTTTTTCTTGAAGCTGGTCACTCTGGCAAAATGGGGAAGACGAAAATAGATACGAACGCTAGGGTGGCTGGGCGAAGAAAACAAATAAAAGAAAGTGCGGCGGAGCAACTGTGCGTGGTCAACTGTGCATGGATAATATTTCAATAGGTCTCAATTAGTCCAACGATTTATCGATATCTGATTCATCGGAGTCTCTGTCAGCATCCCTGTTATTGTTGTCAAGTTCCCAAATTTTTACAGAACCTTTCTTTTCTCTTACCTCGGTATTTTTGCCCACCTTATACGATAGCTATAGCTTCATCATTCGTTCTTCGCTGTTTTGCTTTTTCGAACTGGTCCATGATTTTAACGTGGCCTATGTTTACTTATAACTTAATAGAATTACACCTAATACCAAAAATGCTCGGTAGTCAGAATAACAATGCTAATCAACTGAGCCGTGTAGTCAATTCCCGCTAAAACCGTCTCGGTTGATTGCGTAAGCGCCATAGGGCCGTCAATCAAGAGGTAAACTTTACTTCCGGCGAAAAGGTAAGACCGCCATTTCTCCACCAATATTTAGTCTTTTTCAAAAAAAAAAAAAAAAAACAGAAATTAAAGATTATTCTACGACCACTACTTTGACCTAAAAATCCAAATTTGAAGAAAATTGCCGACCTGAAGGTATACTGTAACCGTAAGAACAGGAGGGGAGGAGGGACGATAAAATGGATAGTTTATTCAGGGGTTTCAATAACATTAGTTATAAGCGGCCACTGAAGGTGTAATAGCCGGCTGTGACCACTAAAGGGGCCGTAAGTCCCTTTTTCCCTAGGGGATCTGGGGGCATGCCCTCCTAGAAAAATTTGGAAGCTAGAAGCTCGGAAATGCAATTTCCAGCGTTCTGGGCATCAAAAATCGTGCTGTTGATTGGTATTTTTATTGACCACAAAGCAGGATTTTTTTTTGACAAGCTATTAATTTTTTGCAAAGAGGTACATTTTGAATACCTGTCTAGGCAGATATCTCTCAGTGACACTTGATATCCACTGAGGCAGTAATTTCTTCACTGGTTTTCTTAAAACAAGTAAAACTTCTCTGCTACTCATTCAAATGGACCAACATGGTAACAAACTGATTTTCAACTCTTCAGAAAAAAAATGAAATGAGAAACTTTACAACAGAATTCTTTCTACTAATATTCTTACAAAATCAAACCTCATTCTCAACTTTTCATTGATTCTCCCACGGTTCATTATTCAGGTATTCAATAATCATAAAATAAAGAAAAATTAAATCATGTTGTTAAATCATTCAGATGTCTTAGGTATCCTGAGATTAACAGTGATAACACTGATCGGCGACTACAAACAACAAGCACGCTACTTCTTTGGAACGTTTAGTTTGCCCGCTTTTTTGTAGCATTTAAAAATTTCAGTGGCCGTCGTTGTTGTTCTATTTGCTTTTTTTTTCATTAATATCATTTTTATTTTCAGTAATGAAATCCAAACAGACGGCGGTAAGAGGTTCTACAGGCGGCGGTAGACCGCCGGTAACTGGCTTTATTGAAACCCCTGGTTTATTGCTATAAAAGCTGACAACTTTGCAGAAGGTCCTGTCAATTCACTGATAATCCAAACTATGAAGACGCCCCAATAACAGTCTGCTATAAATTTGACCTCCTTAGTTGGTTAGTCCTCTTGTAAAACTACACATTATATACCGTTAACAGCTGATTGTCTTTCGCTGGTTTTACTTCTTTGACTACCTATGACACAAACCTATTATGATGCTCAAATGTTTAAATGTTGTACGTATAGTGTGATCGTCCGGGGGAGGGTAGTTCTGAAATAACTGTTGCTGGTGACTGACTGAAAGACAACTTGAACGGAAGTCATCCTCAGAGACAAGTCAGAATCGTGTTTGTCAGTCAATGGTGTTATAAGTCCGTCTGGTGCGTTGAAAGTTATTGGTCAGTTTAGTTTAGTCAGTGTTGGTTGTAAAACTCGTGTGACCTGTTGTCAACAGTTCCTTCAGTTCAGAACTACCCTCGCCCGGACGATCACACTATGCGAACTACTGATACTGCTGGGTTCAAACTAATTACTATGTTTAAATGTTGTTGTTAATAGTGGTAAATAAGCTTAGCTATACCTGGCTAGTTCTCTGGGATGCCAAATGAACTGAATTAAGAAAGACAAATCTTTCAAATAAACATAATAGGCTTAAAAACTGTCGGAAGGCAGACTAGTTGGCTATTTACAAGCAAGTCCGGAGCCCTAACCACTCGGCTACGCTGCCTCCCGATGTGAGGGGAATTCCCATTGGGAGACAAATGGTCATTCCTATGTTATGCCCTCTCGTTTAAACATTTGTCAAAAGATTTTCATATGTTGATCGTTTTCACTTTGGACGTAGACAAAAGCAAAACGAAAACCAAACAACAAATCAAAAGACAAACAAAACACACATTGCACTATGTTTTCCAACGGGATAAGCTGGTTCATCAATAACATACGGTATATGCCATTACCTAGAGAGGATTTCGACCGTGCTCTAATTCTTCAATTTGCTCGTCTTTGCTCGTTGCTTCTGAGAGCAATTTCAGGTGTAAGTAATTACACCTGAATTAGTAATTATATCTCAGTTAGTTTTATATCTCAGTTTGTCTACTTTCTTGGCATAATTTATTTACGAAATTAAGAAAACACAATTACCAATTAACACGCTGGAGGGAAGGTTATGTCGGGCTCATTGTTTTCACGGCAAACCAACTCGGTGTAACTACTTTAACCCGAATAGTTCAACTCTCACACAGGGGTGGTTGTAATGTGTAACGGGGTAAAATCTAACGAATCTTGCTTTAACGACAGGACTGAGTGAATTCTTCACAATACTGTTTTGATCTGTGTTTCCTGCGAACACCTGCAAATGAAAACAACCCTTATAAGTGTTATGTGACAGAAATAATGGCCGCAAAATATGCTTGTTCTGCTGATAAACTCTTGCACATCAAAGAGAAGTTGATATAATAATAATAATAATAATAATAATAATAATAAATTATCAATAATGAAATAGTCGTCTGACCAGTCCACGTGTCAGTTATGATTAAGATGTCTCGATACAGTTTTTGTTTGGACCATACCAATCATTTTCAAACAGCTATTTAACAGTCCTCCCTTTGGTATTATGTAATTCTTAAGGTAATCGATATTTCCATGGAAACGATAAACAAAAACATTGAAAACGAGTTAATTAAACATGAATTTTGCGCCAACGAAATGTGATATGGAAAAATCTAATACCAATGTCTTAAGCAATATTGTATGGCAAATAGAATATACAAGAATTAAAAAAAATATATGCGTGTTTGATCTCGAGTAAATCGTAAAAGCGTTTCAAATTCTACTTTTTTCATCATTATAGGAAATCAACCGACAGTTGAATACTGTTTTATGAAACTGCTTCAAACAATACCAAAAAGTGTCTTAAAGTTATATGAGTATAGTATAGCGAGATCGATAGCGAGAGCATATTATCGTAGTCACCTTTTCAACATTGTTTTCCTTGTAGCTGTTCCGTGTTACTCCATCTGTAGAAAGATGCACTTTGTAGCTGGTGGTCCAGACAGGAACTGACCTAAGTCCCTGTGTTGCTACTGCACAAACAGAGTGCAATGCACCCATATCAACTTGAAGATAGTCTGTTCTGTCTGTTGTCGTCTCTGTACACCACGCTCCATGTCCCCTGTTCTCATTCAGCCGGCAATAGTATGGATAATAATAATAACTGAAGTATGTGCTTGCCGTCATTCTGGCATCTGGTATTTTGTTCCTATCCTCCACACCAACAGGTCCACATTCTGACAGACGACCAAAAAACAAACAACACAGTGTTACTGTGTTACGTACATTTGAATCAAAGGCCGTCTCGGGCATTAACTAAACGAAATATTAATCACACATGCACTATCCAGGATATAAATGTTATAATTAATATAACATTTTCTTCAATCTTATAGTAATTTGAATTCCGAATTTGTAGCTTATATTCAGACCAAGGTTGTGATAGCAGAGCTCCGTCGCGATATATATATCTCATACTTTTGAACAGCGATTGGTCAGCGGCGGAGAGATGGTCGCAATCCGCTTGTCGTGGTCTCCTCTCCGGTGAACAGGCATATTATATAGAGGATATTACACGATGGCTCAAAGATATGAATTTTATGTTCGAGTAGCAAAAACCAAAATCTCACGAGTGAGCGCAGCGAACGAGTGGGGTATTGTTCTTGCCTCGGGAATATGAAATTCACATCTTTGAGAAATGCTAATTTTATGGACAAAAACTGCTGAACGGTGAATCGAAAGCAAAGCGGTGTATGTGAACTGCAGCTCGGAAGCTCGGCGGCTGAAATATCTTTGGTTTACTTTGAAGAGACTTATTGAATAGTTTTAAGCCACAGGAAGCCCCTTTCTTCATTTCTGCATTTTTGGCATTTTTGTGCTCCTTAGTGAACCATTTTATGTCCGATTCAGTCAATTTAGCAACCATATTGTTCCCCATCTTTAAACCTGCGCTTGGCAAAGGCTTCGAACCAGCAGAGGAGATACAAGGCGTGTTTGTTTATCTTATGGAATGGCCGTGCTTCAAGTACATTTTGAGCGTAACCGAGAGCGAGCTGTGGGGTTCAAAATGCCTATGAACTGAAAAATAATTGCTGCTTATTTGAAAGGATTTGAAAGGCTTTCTCAAATACAGAAGAATGACGTTTTCCTTTTTGGAATATCTTTTTTGCGTTTTAGAGATACCGTCGCTTTTGCATTATTCAAATTAGGAAGCTGATAACGTCATCAGTTGTGCAACTAAAACGGTAAAATATTGAATAAAGAATATTTCTAAAAATATTGAAGCGGTGTTCTTCAAACTTGGCACCAGGAATGTATCTCACAAATAGAAACAAAATCCAAGCTTGATTAGACGAACGCGCTCATTTCTACCAAGTTGGTAATACCGGCATCACAATTATCACCAGCGGGAGCTCACCTCAAGAGCTCAATGAATACTGGTGAGATTTTGAAGTCTCTAGGTAAATGCGGAAAATAAGTGGTATAAATCTATATGCGACAAACAAACGCAGAAAACAAACGCATTGTACGTCTTAGAAGCATAATTTCTCTTTGAAAATACCAGACGAAAAAAGCAGACGAACGTACCTCGACTCTGAATACGTTCTTCTAATTTTTATAATCAGCGGACCAAACAGTCTGTCTCATAATGGCCCTTCCAAACAACACAAGTGATTTTGTACGTCCCATATTTCCTCAGACGCAATTAATGTTAGACACACTATACGTTTGAAACTCATAAGTGCCCTTCCCAGGTAAACAGAGGAGGGCTCATACAAGCAATGTCCATAATCTTATCAGTTCCGGCTGATCGAGAAGTATGATTTCAATGAGATAGTTCCGAGTATATTATAGAACAGATATGGCAGAAGTTTTACATGCAGTACGTTATTACAGCTTTTTCAACCGGTTTACTCGAAAATACAGCTTACGTGGACACGAGCGACCACTTCCCAGCAAATCCTCCCTCACAAGTACAGTTATGTCCGCCAACAGTGTTGGTGCAGTTTGCATTCACGTCACAATTATAATGGTTGCCGGTGATACATTCTTCGATGTCTAGATTACAAACAGTTAAAACAATTCTCTCATACTCAGAGAGAAAACCAGAAATTTAAATCTATTTTACACAAAGAAGCAATCAATAGCATCGAAAGGCGAGCTATACTCAAACCACAACTGACATAAAAAAAAGCTGATTATCAATAACCTTCTAAGTTCATATCGCAATGAACCAAAGCTGCTGCCCCATTCCCAGTTGGATCAAGCCAGTACTTGCTGCTAATGGTGTCTTTGCCTTCGCTCGCCTTTATTTCTTGACACGAGTGCGCTGGGAGCTCCGGAATGGAACCCAGAGGAGCTTTGATCAAGAAAAAAAAAAGATATTACGAAATATACCAAGTCCACAATAGTTTTTATCATGGTAATAAACTTTGTTTCTGTCGAACAAAGGTCTACGGGCTGATGAGATGGCACCGGAATTGTGATTTTCTTAATACATACACATATGTTTTCCTGTTAAGAGTCAATGACCAATGCCAGAACCTCGAGAAAAAGCTGCTACCTAGCCGGGGGTGGGGAAGGGGGAGGGGGAGGGGGGAGGGATATATCTGACATTACTAGAACGCTAAACGTTTCTGAACCAAGAACGGCAACCACAACTCTCCACTTGTAAGTTTGAAAGCTCGCATTTTCGCAACCAAAAAGTCGATCTGTAGTAGGCTTCAAAGAAAGCATTGGACTTCTGATTGGCGTCCAAGGCTTCCTAAAAATGTCGTACATACCCCGATTGCTCAAGCGTCGTAGGTAAACACGTGCCAGGTCTGAGCGGAAATGTTCAGGTCTTGCCTCTTTGGTGCGGTTACTCAGTTCGCACGAATTTTCCCCTACGACGTAGTTATAGCTTTGACAGGTGAGTTCCCTTTCACAACTGATATCACACTCGTGAAAGGCTCTTACGGAGAAAGTTTTAAAGACGAATCCCTGTAGAGCCATCCCATTTATGCTTCGTACCTCTCTGCATTGCTCACCGGCAGATACGCAGTCTATGAAGAAGCCGGCGAAGAAGAAGAAACATGGAACAGTCCACAGCATTTTCCTGGTCTATTTTGCAATTTGTAACTGTAGGAGAGACTAATCTAAATATAAAATCTAAATATAAAATACTTAATGTAAATAAGACATTCATAAAGCTCAAGCTTCGTTCAGTTTGCAAACCTTTAGTAGCAAAGCGAATTGATAGGGCTCGTAGATTTAAGCGATTTCACAAAACTCTGCCAAAATGTTCCTCGATCACTGTTGCACTTAACTGGCATTTTAAATACTTCCTCACTTAGGCCCTTTCATGGTACAAAGATCGGAAATGCTTGACACACTTTTAAAGTCCATTATGCAGGTAATTGACATGGTGCAATTTGTTTGGTCGCACACGCGAATACGTAGGCAGGCATTTTAGTGCAGCAAACATCGTCAGTTTTGCGTTTGAAGGCCTGCGTACACTGACACATAGATCAATTTAAATCTTTAAAATAATTATTTCCTTGATTCTACATTATCTAAACTTTGCGATTTTGTCCCACTTTTTTGATCATTGTTATGTTAAAAGGGACGCTAGTGCGAAAAATTCTCTGAAAAATTGATGCTACATTTTATTAGCTTTATCTTTTTCTTCTTATTCTTATTTTTATTGTTATTATTATTGTTATAACTATCATTTTTAGTTAAAAGCAACGCGAGTGGAAGAGATTCTGTGAAAGTCACCGCTGAAGGTCTCCAGTAGCCTTGGCAATCAGTTTTGATCGATCAATCATACACTTCTTTTAAGTACACATGTTGCAAGAAATTGAAAAGAATATGTTTTTTTTTTTAGTTTTCTCATTCTTGAGCTTAGCTTTTGGCGTAAGGGTTTCTAATCATATCGGAAAATATTTAAGACTTTGAACTAGCTTAATGGAGTGTGATCACAAAATGGGAAGTTGAAGATCTCGTCTAATTTATTCCCCTGTCATGTAGATTGTCAGTATTCATATTTTACACGTACACATGTATGGTCGAGTGTCACTGAAATCAAATTCTTCATGAGATTATTTCTCTTGTTTTATATCAGTTTCACGGTTGGTAAACTAATCAAACAATCGAGTGGAATTCTTCACTTTTCTGATTAGCGTTTATGTTTTTGTTTTTTTGTTTTTTTTCGTACTGTTTTAAAAGTTGGCGTTGGCCAACTAATGTTCTTAATGTTAGTCCTGTTTACACGGAGAAGATTTTAGCATTTAGGAAGATCTTGGAAGAAGTTTCATCCTCAGTAGCGCCATAACTTTTCTATACTCCGTTTACATTAGGCCCTACCTGACACCAGGATCCCACAAGCGCTAGGATCTTCCTAGCAGAGAGATAAGAAGATCCTTGTGCTAGGACGATCCGAGCACCTATATAATACCACTCGGAACAAAACACGAAAACAAAACAAAACAAACAAACATGGCGATGTCAAGGCGGTCGACTGCTTAACACCGACAATTTCATCCTGTTTTTCTTCTCAGTTTGGTAACCACCTCGACCGAAGTTTTGCATGTAAACCAAACGAAACATTCTCGTATCTTCCTAGTAAATGAGCCATGTCAACAAACCCTTACACTAACATTTCTGCTCTCTCACTTTCGGCTCTCTTCTCCACGATTTAAATGGCCCCAGTAAAGAAAGGGATCGTAGGTGTAACAAAATAGGAAATATGTATTTAACGATATACATCACCCTATATATCAATGGCAGAATTACTCGCTAGTACCTTCATGAAAGATAGCGGTTCTTGTAAATACTGTGATAGTCTTGAATTGAATTGCCTCCAATCGCTCAGCCTTAAATGAGCATAAACAACTGGCACCAGCTGCAATAAGCTATATATTAAAACCTGGTGGTTTTTGTGAGCGGAAAATTTTGAGAGACAACATAATCATAAATAAACGGGAGGTTGAATTTTCTCTTCTTTAGCGCTTATTATTGGAGTGTTAATTAACCTTACAATAATTGTTTTTTTTTTTTAAAGAAACAACAAAAAAAGTCTTAAAAGCAGCTTCACAATTCAACTAGCAGATCACAAATTAAAAGAAGGAAAAAAAAAAAAAAAAAACAGGTATATTTCTTAAAAGAAACATTTTCGAATATGTCTGGAAGATTTTTAGCAGCTTTCGGAAATTTCCGGAAACTTGTCCACCGACACTTTTGTAATTCGTTGATTGCTTATATCATTAACAAAATAATACATGGTTTTTTGAGAGATATGAATCCCCGGGTAGGAATCTTTCTTCTCTGGTTGAACTCGAGTGCAGCTCACCCGTGAGGTCTCAAGTTCCTCACCGCTCGAAGAGGAAGTCATATTTCCGCGCATCCAGTCACTATGCTATATTTATATCATGGCTAAACTGGTCCGCGGTGGAAAGCATGATTGTGGTTGGTTTCCCAAGCTGTCCGAATTCTGGAATACGATGCGCTAAGATTGACCGCTCAAAAATTGGCCATTTCTGAGGTACATTGTGCCTCTGTTTGAAAACGAGTCTCCGTGAAAAAATCTTTCCTATGAAAATGAACTTTAGGCGGAACTCATTTTTATGGTACGCTGGGCAAAACTGTTCTGGATCAACGTTTTATGACAAGAGAAAATGGCAAGCTCCTGGTAGGCGAGCCCCGAGAAAGGTCCGAAAACGTTCCTAAAAGCAAAAATAGCACTGTTTGAGGTTCTCGGCCGATCACGCTTTAAGACAATAGTATCTTGTGTAATTGTGGCTTGCGCGAAGCGCGAGCTACAGGCAGCCATATTCAAAACAGGCGGAAGACTGGTCTAGTGGCAAGATCAGTTTAAAGACTAGTGGCAAGATCAATCTCTTAAGACAGTATCGTATTTCAGTGGCCAAATAAAGTTGTAAGTCTTTCTTATGCTTTCTCGCCAAAATCGTGCCCAAAAATCCACCAGCACGTAAAGAGTTTCTTCGCAAAATAACACTCTAAATGTGACTCTTAATTCTCAGAAATCACGTGATTTTACATACTTTTGTGACTCTGTTACCAAATTTGGACAAGGTGTAACGCAAGCCTTTCTTGCGTGATCCATATAAAAATGAGTTTCCGTATGTGGAATTCAGTAGAGTCTAAGACAATCACAAAATTAGTCGTCTCACTTGGTTTGTTTTAATTTTTTTTTTTTACAACGTCGATCCAGAACAGTTTTGACCAGCGTATTATGAATAGTTTCGCATGAAGAATCAGTTAGACACAGAGGCAAAAGGCAACCAGGAAATGGCCTATTAATTTCGGCGAATATTAATTGCTTTTTCAATTTATTGCAGAAATCATCATTTGCTACGTAGAAATCGTTCTACTTTTATGTTTGGAGGACGTTTATGAAACTCGCCAGTGGCTTGGCCAACCTTCAAGAAAGAAATACCTTGGAACCTCAGGCTAGTTCAATAACGTATATGTATTCATGCTCAATCACCAAAAATAGCTCATCGCCAGTTGCTTCAGAGCATCTGGTATGTATTACCCCAAGCATACTAAAGGCAAACATGTATAAGTAATTATATATAAATTGCTTCGGTAGTTTAACCAGACTCGACCGATTTTAGAAAATAAAGTACTTGTAAGAGACATAGATTACTGGGTGCGGTGTCTCAAAGGAAAAAAAAAAAAAATAATAATAAAGAACATTATGAATAATTAATAAAAAAAAAATTAGAAAAAAAATGCTCTCAAATAGGGTGCTTTAAATCCTTCTAGACTGCCATATGTCTTATTTCTGTCGCTAGTGTAGTCCAGACTTTTATCGATCTCCGTAGCTTAGCAACCAGTTAAACAACTGGCCAGTGTTTCAATGTTCTTTACTTCATGTGAGTCATCTTCAAGCTCATTTCAATTGATTACTATTTTACATCGATTTTAAGAGATGGCAATCTTGGAAGAATTATTACATACCAGATGCAACCTTCTTCAGCTATAGGGATGACTGAAAGAACAGTTCAATCAAGCATACAGCTAAAAGTAACGAAGTCCCCGGGACAGGAACCTGCGCTTTACGGCATATTGATCTAAAAGAAGAGTTGCAAGCTTCCCTGCTCCCCATTCGCCATGCCTTTCCCAGCACCATTATTGTAGCATTTTTGTGGGGGCTTCAGCCTCCACTATGCTACCGTCGGCGGGATTTATTTGTCTACGCGTCGCGTATCGAGAGGTCTTCTGGGAGGAATTAAGTAGGCTTATATGACGTGACCGTTCGATACGGCGGCCATTGCTGTTTTGAGTACATGTACATGTAATATTTATCCACAGCTTAGGCCCGGTCCAAACGCCGCTCCACTCATGTGCCGAACCAAACTTGATTAGGTTCAACTTCAGAGCGACTTTGGAGTGACGGCTGGTTCAGACGGCGTACTTGCGTCGAACTTAATTCGGGAATCCGGTGGTAGCAATTTTCGACGAGAAAATATGCGTTCTGAATTCAAGAACTCTGTCCAAATAGAAAAGCTGTGACTAACATTTCGCAATATTTAGGGAAGCAAATTCAAACTCAAGGTTCAGTGTTTGTATTTAGACAGGTTTTCTCCCGCTTAATTCGACTTGTTTAAAGGAAATCTCATAAGCTGGGCTATTATCACGAAGAAAAAGCCAAAAAAAAAAAAAAATTAATTTGCGCTAAAGAAACTCGCTATACAGTCCTGTTTCTCATTACTCGAAGGCACATTTTGTTGTCTTTATTTTTAGCGACGACTTCAAGCTTCATGCATGACTGGTCACGCCACTCAATTTTGAGCCAATCATGAGTCCCGTTATTTTGAATTTATTTATGAATTGGGTTCGACATATGAGGAGAACGCCGTATGAATCAGCTGCCTCTCCAACGTCGCATAGTGTGACAGACCCTGCCGGATTTAATGTTGTTTGCCGCACCAAACCTAACCTGCCGAATCAAACTAATTCAAACGCCGCTCTTCTGCCGTACTTAACTCATCAGTTAGGTTCGGCGCATGAATGGAGCGGCGTTTGGAAAGGGCCTTAGCGTCGCGAGTTGGTTGCAGTTTTCAAGGTAATTTATCTCCCATTTCTAAATTGCTTTGCCACGTTTTTGTTATATATTATCTTTCTTCCCGCACTGCCCTCGAGAACTGTGTACTCTTTGTTATTTCACTTAGATCTTCGTGAGAAAATTTCTTCGGCGATACAAGAGTTGTTTTGCTCACGCAAGCCATTAACTTATCCGGGCTGGCTCGTGGTCAGTGTGGATTACACGGGAAAAGTTTTCGCTTTCGCAAACACTCACCGTCTTTACCCAAACGAGTGTCAGTTATTGGACTTTACTGTTATCACGTAAATCGTATGTATGTGCTTGTACTCTGCAGTCATTTTGAGCAGCTGCGAATACAGTCTAACTGCTGAACTTACTTGTACTGAAGCTGTTTGTTAACTACATGACAATATTAACTGCGACTATGGGGACATCAACTGAACGATACCGGTAGAGGAAGCGAAGGATGCCTTATCACATGTCCAACGGGGATGGATTCTTACCATGTCTCAGCTAAATGTGTTTTACTTGACAACATTGAAACAAATTCTGGACATGTACAGAAATGACGGGGTACATTTTGCCTCCCTCCCATTGCTTGTAAGGGGAAGTGAATGATGTGGAGAACAATCCAGGCCCTGCAGTATTTAATAACACTAATCTAACAAGCACTGTGTCTGCTGGCCACAAGTCAAGGAACTGACAGAAGCACACTTTGGTGAACGTTGGTAAGCAGTGTTTTGCAAATTATGTTCACTTGATTATTGTTAAAATTTACAATCAAATAGAAGACACTGTACCCAGAATATGCTCATTGGATCGAACCTATACAGTTCTACAAGATATTAATTCTATACAAAAATGTGCATTTACCGTTAACTTTTACAATGAGTTTAACTAATATTCCAGGAATAGTTTTGGTTTTTGCCAGAACGTACATTCAATGTAACGTAATGCGATTTAATACATAGTTCATTATTTTCACTCTTGACATAAAATAATGCCCAATATATGTCTCTTAAAAATTCACTTGCAGAAGCATTTTTAAATAATTTTCTCAAACTCATCAATACCTCATCAAGTTTAAACAATGTAAATCATAACTGTGATGGTGTTTGGATATCTGATCTTATTTGGCATAGATGTTGTAATTTTAAGTCGCCTTTGTTTCCTTAGTTTTAGTTTCAATTGAGAAGGTAGGTGTACTTATGTATGTAGTATGTGAAACACCGAAGACCACATTCCATCACATTTCCAACACCTCAAATTTTGTCAAAAATTCTCAGCTGTACGTTATATTTTATACACTCTTCTCCGTCTTTTAAATGTGGTTAAGCACGGTCTATCATGCTTGATGTGTTACATCATTGCTACTACAATTGTTGTTTGTTACAGTTTTAAAGATGTCAGAGCACAGCTTTGACATATTTTAAATTTATTTTCGAGGATTTGCCTGGGATACCCCTTTCACTTTGGTCAGCATTGAATAACTTAAAGGCCTATGATATTTGCAATTGTCTTGCTCACAAACATGGACTGGTCCTTTCAAAATGAAAGGTGTACTGCACGTGTCTTGATTTGTGGTTGTCAAGCTGATATGCAACAAGTTCAACACAGTGAATTAATGTGTGTACAAGAAAATCTCCTAAAAAAGCTGACAACAGTTGCATTGTGTTCTTCAAATAACATTGAATTAATTAACTTCCCATTGTGAATAGCACTGATGATAAAAAATATTATCTTTTTGTATTTAAAAACAGATCCAACCGATCAAAGTAGTATTGGGTTTGACAAAACAATTTTAACACCTACAATGTACCAGGTCATGTGAGCATGAGAACCTAGTAAACCAGAGTGAAGCACGCTGAGCAATGTGGAACACTCCTTTAGACACAATTATGATGTTCGTCATGTAGCATTTGACTTTTTATCAAGTTTCAGCTGATAAAGCTGCACTGTATACTTTTCACGTGGGTCGTTGGAAGCTCTATTACACAACTCTTTATACAACTGTATGCTAACAGCCACTTGAAGATTAATATTGAATCCAGAAACAAACATTGATGCACTCTTCTATCCAGAAATTATGACGCAAACTACTAGTCAATCATCAGCATATACTTTTAACATCACAAGGATCTACATGTATTAAAAAAAGCATACGAACTATGTGAACAATATCTTTTTTTTTGATATTGTTTTTACTGCATTTACAGTGACATTTTATTACATTTTGCATCATCTTAAAGCTGGCAATCAACAAAAGAACCTATATCTTGTAGGCAAATTGATTATTCTTATTCCACGTGACAATATTTCTTTGCAGTCATGACAAAACGTATTCAGAACTTCAGTGGAATCGACATCATTGACAAGGTGATTTGGGACAAATTGTTGAATTCTCAGTTGCTGACTTTATTATGTAACTGGCTTAGATATTGCAGTAAACCCTCTTGACAGTACATGTACAAGTTAATTTGATATCTGTAAGCAGTATTCAATAAAATTAATAACAACTCACCTATGTTGATACCTAATAGTCAATATTACCTTATTTATTTAAATTTATACCTTTATCGTTCTAGTGATGGCCTATTCACTTGTAGTACTTTAACTCCCGAATACTGACGTTTAAAACTAGCATTCCAACTGAATGGAATAAAAGTAAATCTAAGCCCACACAAGTACGCTTTGCGGACCTATTTTTGCTGTTCTGTTCGTTTTATTGACAGTTTTTAAAAGACCATTAATCTCTTCGTAGTTCTCCCAATATGCGCTGACTCCGTCAAACAAAACATTGCCGTCACAGGTTATCTTGCGTTAGCCCCGCGCGTAGCACGGTCGATGCTCTTGTCGACAGCAATCACCAACTTGTTCATCTCTAACTCGTAATCGTAACCTCAAAACGTTAACACTCAAGCCATTAACCGTATCACGACTCATAGCGACTACCAAGAGATGGTTTCCACATACACCCCAAACAATCAGTGGAAGAATCGTACTGTCTTGTCAAATTTTAAAGTTCCTACATAGGTCGTCTTGTGCTTTGTGCATAAAGCAATTATAACAGCCTCATGCTCTTGCCTGCACTTACGTTTTCTCTTAATTGCGTTGTACGTGTACACAAACCATCAGCGAATGTACACTATCTTTACCTCTGCAACTCCAACATCAACTAGAAAAGGAAGAAAAAGTAAAACATTAAACTATTTCTCATACTAACCCTCTGATGGAAGTCAAGGTGGGTATGAGTGACCTACGCCAGCTTTAACCGTTCATAGTTTTTTTCAATATTCAAGAAAAAGCTGCCGAACAAATATCATATGAGACCGGTCTCATATGATCTTTTATTGTACTCGGAAATTGATGTTTGACTTAATGGGTTAAATTGAAGCATGACAGAAATGTTTATCTGGGTTTGGAATATTATGGTTTTAGAAAATAACGTTCATGAAGTTATTTTCTACGTATTTAAGACATTTAGGTATTGCTTTAATTTTGAGGCATTTTGTACTTCTGACGCTTGGAAAAAATCAGGAAATCCAAGATTTGAATTAGATGTCGTAATTATCACGTGTTATGACGTGATAATCGCATGATGCATGACTCAAAAGAGAAAAAAGTAGTTTACCACTGCCCTATACCCTTTAAGATTCTTTAATGTTGGACAAATATTAAATTAACGGACGGGGTCATAGAAGATAAAAATGGGTGGTCTGAATAAGTAAGTTAAAAGTTTGATTAGTAAATTTTTCTACATCGGCATGGAATCTAACTAATCTAAATTTCACGTGGTTGGCACCTTGTACGTACTTCGGCAAAGCACGTAGTATAATGCTCGGAAATATCTATAGTTCTTTAAACCGATCATAAGTAAAGAAATTAAGTAATTCTTCATTTATCGTGATCATTCCGCTTAGCTAAAAAGCTACTTCGTGGGAAGCCCATTAAAATAACATAAATGTACATTAAGTACTAAACTAATTAACAAATGAAAATACAAACTAGTTAAAATGTAACTAAATAAAATTACAATAATTCACAGCACGAAATAGCAACTTTACTGTTCCGTAAAGCTGCCGTAAAGCTGCCGTAAAGCTCGTATTTACGGAACTTTTCACGGATCTTTACGAAATCGTAAAGTTGAACTTTAAGCGTCGTTACGGGGTTCTGTAAAGACGCATAAGGGGATACATTTGAGGAACTTTATCGCATCATGAAGTTGCGTGAAGCTGTACTTTACTATGTCCGTAAAGTTTTTTTAAAGCACTGTAAAGGCATCCTTTCATACGGCTTTATGGATACGTCGCGTAAACCTGTACTTTACAATAAAAGATATGAAAATAATATAACATTGTCAATAATATAAGTAACTTCACTGTAAATTAAGAATTTAATAATTGGTATTATTAATTAAAATTATGTCGTAGAAAAAATTAAAATTTAAAATCTTACACGACGAATTTCGAAAAATCGTTTGTATCGGCTATGGCGCGTATTATTTCTGATAGAGCAAACCATGTTTTTGCCGCAAAGAAGCGGAATTACCTCAGACCATCCCTGGTGCTGCACAGCCTTGGTAAATAGAACATATTTGTGCCCCTCAAATCCTTTTGTATTCGACGTTGCGAACCTTTTTCATACCTTATTGATTCCAGTTGACAAAGGTATCCAGTTTGCTGTATAAAATAATAGTTTAAGGAAAACGAGTTTCCCAAGGGCAGTGGCTTTCCGTTATCAAAAACCAACCATAGTCTGTCGAACACTCTGAGTAATGACCGCTGATCTCAAAGATGCGGATAGCGCAATTGATGTTAAAGGCCTGTAAGTTTTTTGCAGTTTTTAAATCCGTCCATGATGATCGAATAAGATTTTCTTGTGAAAACTAGCTGAATTTGTCTGTCCTTATAGCGTTGAACTTGCGAGAAGCGACTTCCATTCCACCCATGTAGGGCACTACCTTGGCCTACAATAGAAAGTAAAATTGCTTATAACAGTTTTTTTAACATGTAGCAAACAGAATAAGTTTGTCCGCCTCTCCTAAGACTTGTGGAGGAGCAGTGGGTTCATGCTTAGTACGCTCGTCTCCGTTTCAAGCGGTCCGGATTCGAGCCCAAGCCGGGGACATTGTGATGTGTTCTTGGGCAAGACAATTTACTCTCACAGTGCCTCTCTCCACCCAGGTGTAGAAATGGGAGCCAGCGGTCAATAATTTGATACAAAAGTGTACTGTTTTGCTTGTCAGATACTTTGCATCGGTAATAGAAATGTTTGATTACCGTATTCACGTCTACTTACTTCTTTAGGGTTAAAGGTTTGTCAGTATTGTACAATGCGGTTTTTGTAGTGTCCTTGGTGCGTTGAAGTTGTGTCTACTGCGGCATCAATATCTTCAGAAAGTGTGTCAGATGAAGACCACAGCTCGTCAATACTGGGTGGAGCAGCCCCTCCAACGACTTTAAATAACATTGTCTAGCCTTAACAACAAGGAAGTTACAATTAATGGTGTAGACAAAGATTTTGAATGGACGTTGAAAGCATATCTACCCTTACGTGTACCCTAGGACCTCCCTTACGACAGTCATGGGAATCGGATAGATATCGTATAATCATTCATCCTTCGCGGGGATTTTGATATGTCGATTGTGTACCCATATTTTTTTACGTTGCCATAGCAAAAGCAAATTTCATGTAGATCTGGCAAAACCAAGACTCACAGATTTCCCAGATTTCTTCATCAAATTGCAGAAATTCACGTAACAAATCAAAGGCTCCTTCGAGCCACCTCATGGTATGTGGTAATTATTCTATGAAGTGCTGTCTTTTACCTCTTTTGGAACTAAGAAGTGTTGCATTTGTAAGGTGTTAAGTTGAAAAGTGCATCATGTTAATAAGCAGCCATTAGTTGAGCATGTTTATAAAAATAAGGTCTTCATCTAATATATGTAACATTTTGACAGGAAACACTGGTAATCCTTTTGGTGTCTTTTTCTCTGTCTGGATTATGAACATCAGCAGTGCAAATATTGTTTTGACAATTTGTGAACATTTCATAATTTTGCACATCATCACTGGATGTGGTAGGGTTTTGAACAAACTCACCCCATTCTTCACGGGTTGCGAAGTTATGCCATCTACCCATGCATTTTGCACTTTTATGCCTTCAGTTTTAAATAATTCACCAGTGCCAAGATATTTGGCTGCATCCAATACTTTCTTAGGTCTGACAATTAATCTGAAACTGATAGTGATGTTTGTAACCAAGTCGCCTTTTAAGTTTTATTGGAATGGTCTGTGATTTGCTTCTTGGCCTTGGGAGACAATGAACAGTCGAATTTACATCACTTGGCACATTGACAATGTTTCCATGAATAGACAATTGACCACCCCAAGATAGTTCACGGATCTGCATAAAAGGTATACGAGATGATATTAGTCGCTCTTCTAGTGATGTGAAATTCAATACATTAGGATTATAAGGAAAACCCATCTTATTGGCTTTGGAACAGATGGGTAACCTGCCTTGTTTTAGACCTTTTTTTATTGCAAGTTAGACAATTGCTTTTTCAGACTTTTTTTAGACTTTTTTTTATTGCAAATCATGCAGATCCAGTTAGTGCCATTGACACTTAAAACCAGTAAGACAGGACTCAACAATGTCTAGTGAACATGCCCTATATTTGTTTGGATCACATTTCACTACAGAGCACTTGAACCACAATTGGTCACAACAAGTGCATATATATTCTGGGCCACATGCAATGTTTTTGCAAAACAAATTTATCATAGAAATTGCATCGCACTTGTTTTCTTGTGGCTGCAACTCATGACTGCTACGTGTTAGTAGCGACACACCTGCCAGGACCTCAGCCTTTTTTATTTTTATTACCGACTGTTTGGTTATTTGCCTTATGTGCTGCGGGTTGTCTGATTTTCGTTTTCTGAAGGAGCGCTGCTCAATTTCTCTGACATGTTCTGGTTCAATTTTGTCCTTTTAGCAGCCTGGTGTTTCTTGTTCCTAGATGTTTTGCTATTAATGTTGCAGCCTTGTACTCCTTTTTGATTCTCATTTATTCTAAAGTTATCATCAGCTCTTATGTCTTTCATGTATTCTCTCATGTATTTTCTTCTGTAAGCTTTACGTTTTTCACTGTTATCAACTGGTTTGTTTTCATTTGCATTTCTTTGTTTGTTTGCTGTTGTCTCTTATCTCCATTGTTCTGTTTTCTACTATGGAAACATAATGAAATTCATCTAGGTGTCCAATGTAAATGTTTAGGGCATTTGTAACATTCACTGGTTCAACAACAGTAACTGGAGAAAAAGTTGCATTTGATTCAGCAATATGAATTGATAAATTAAGACAATTGGCAACAGCTTGAATTATGATAGCATCAGCCCATGTTCCTTGACATGACATTCTTTCTAAATAACCTTTCCAAGAATGCTTAGTTTTACTCTCTATAAAATTGTTCAGGGTGATTCACTAAATACTGAATGCCAACACTGCGCACATAGAAATGACTATTAGGATTTAGAGGAAAAACAAAACATAGCCTCGTTAGAAACACTGACATGTTTTGGCTCAAAGCATTCGGAAGGTACAATATCTCCATGAAAAGGTTTGTACTTGTATTTCTATTTCTCATCACAGATATCATTTCCACACAAATAACAAGAAATTCCTGTATAAATTTCCCTCACCTAATTGATAGTTATTCCCTTGGCAACCTTGAGAACAAACAAATCGGTATCCTTGGTCACCAAACCCTGTCTGAGATGCCTTGTGACTTGGACAAGGGCTGAAAAGGAAAAAGGAAAATGGAGGAATTAAGAAAAAGGAAAATAAAATACATGGCATTGGCATGTCGTCAACGCCAAAGTGAAGCTCTTTGATGAAAACTTCTAAACTATTAATGACCACGTTTTAATGATGTCCTGGATTTTTAAATTCGTACACCGCAGAGCAGCGCTGAAAACCTGCACATTCTTTAACTCTCTAGATTAAGAACGATATATTCTTTTGCAGAGCCCTATAGACAATCAACGTCGATGGTAAAAGCAGCTATGCATGAGTGGTAGACGGATAAGAAAGAACTTTTGTAAATATCAATTTGACACCTTCTATTTGTTTGCATTGAAACCTGTATTCCGTATTTGGTAGACAACAAGAAAACAGTGACAAAAACAAAACAACAAGAACGTAAAACGTTGCCATTGAAATACTGGTACATGTTCACACGGCAACAGTGGTCTACTTTAGGACTTTTGCTCAGATTTTCCGCCCTTTAACAAGGACATTCCCGCCCGGGAGATACAAAGGGCTCTTCTTGGTTAACTTTTGCGTGGTTGAAGCTTTACTTAAGACCTGTAGGCCAGTAACGTTGTACGATGAGACAAGACGAAATTACAATGATGAGTGCCTGTTTTATAGCTGATGGAAAATAAGTATTTAATATTTACATGGACACTGTAAACTTTACGTCCCGTTTATGTACACATTAATGCACAGAACAATTACATGGTGAGAAAGATGCAGGAAGATGACGCTACCGTAATTGACTATGTACATTTGCAAGTCTGCAGTAAAACACTATAAGGGAGTGATACATCTGTACTCTGGGCATTCAGTAAATTTTCTACTGGCTGCAAAGTTGTCTTCTAGCTACCAAATGGATTGAGATATAAGACAGATAGCAAAAATTTGTGGTCAGTCTCCTTCTTTGGCCGCAGCGATCATCAGGAATAAGACATACGAAGTTAGCCTTGTCATTCTCCTTTGAGTAGACTCGTGCACGAAATAACCATGCAGTTGTTTTGAAAATGACATATCAGGAGCTAAATTATATACAATTTTTGTTTTACGAGGCAAAAACTGTTAACTCAAATTCCGTTGCGTCTCCTGAAAAATTTTGAAATTCAGTTGAAGTTTCAGATTGTAAATTTAAACACTTGTCATACATAATCTCACAAAGCATGTTGTTCTGGTTGTTTTAATTTTAAAGCACGACTGGTATACAATACTACGTAATGTCAGTCTAGTGCTATGAATACCAAGAGCCTTCGCTAAAAACAATTCATTTCTATTACTTTTTCTCTACCATTGTTTTGTGTGAGAGTGAGGAAGACAAGAAAAAAATCGACTTTATTTGCAGTTCAATCGGTGGGCACACGATATTTGGAATAATTATGTTTGGGAGTTAATCATTGTACTTATAATTTCAAAACAGCTTCAAAACTTTCAACTGACTAATTGCATGATTAATCAAAGAGAATGTTGGAAGACACAAGATAAGCCAGCCAAAAAATACTATCACAATTTTGATCAATCAGGTAACAAGTTGGCAACGAACCTTCTTGAGAACTAGACGCGAGCATCGAGGAATGACAATTTTGAAAAGAGGCTATTTGGCGCCTCGTGACTATTGCAATTCTTGGGGGCAGCTATAATTAAAAACAAAACAAATATATCTATACTAGAAACCTCGCTTTTCAAAGCTCTCTTTCTAAATCTATTGACACTGAGTTCATAAACAACCATCGCTTATCTCAACGTCTGGGGAAATTGTTTTGACGTCAATCTGACATTGCTTTAGTCATCGGGCTAACGCAATTCGGTTGTTTAGAGCATAAAATTGCAGACTGGTTTTCATTTGAGTGTTTTCTTTTTTCATCTCCACAAAGTTTCGGGTGACTGTGTCACTTTGATAATGGCATTTTCGCCATGCAGGGTTGCTCTCCTTATAAATAAGATGAATCACCCTGTTGCAAAAATCAGGCACACGAGTCTTTTTTTTTTTTTTTTTTTTTTTTTTTTACTGCATTTAAGTCTTCACACTCCAACCCGTGGGCGTTTGGTGAGATTTAAAGACAGTAATTCTGCGGTTATGTAGACATTTGGCCTTACGTTTCAAGTTTATGTTAAAAGAAGCAATCACTCTAAGATGATTGAACAAGATTATGAAGAAACTATGTGATTGTTCAGTTTTAGGCACCTTTCTGACAGGGCGACTCTTGCAGCCAGATTTCCAGTGATAGAGCTATTCAAGTATTTGAAATTCCAACTAGAATCAAGGAACAAAATTTGATTTAGCTATTAGCTATACTGCTTAGCGGTTTCCAAATAAAAATCCTGCAGTGCGATAAAACATGGTTCTTATGAATTAGCTTAAACGTTTCATCTGAGTTCTATGGGGTACAACAAAGGGCTGTTACTGAGCTCACGGAATCCCACTGCAGATCGCTTTTAATCTTGTTTTCTCTCTGGTTCAGTTATGGCAAATACTATTTCCAGCTCTGTTACGATTTATATTTTCATTCTGTCAGATGTTTCCCCTCATATAAACCAATAGATGAGATAATTAAAGGCATCATATTTAAGCATGCAATATGGAATATTTACATTAACTTTGACATTTTTCACATCAACGAAAATCTATCATAGATCAATTCAACAACCTGTCCTTCATACGTGCCTGATCAATAGCCTAAAGTTTCATTTCTGCAATTTTCTCTTATAAAAGTCTCAAAATCAACACTTTGCAATATCTTGCTGAGCCGCTGTTTGAACAACTCCACGTCATGCCTGAAGATTAATAGGCTAATGCTAATTTGCTAGTTCTTATTACAGGAATTAAATCTGTTTCTTGAACAACAACAACTTCAGTACTTTTAATTTGTTTCTTATCCATAGCAAAGTGAGAGAAGTACACTCCTTGCTCCGTCTATTATCGTTTGAAATGGACATATACCTTCTCTGCGCCATGTTTTCCATTAACCATAGATCCAATTAACAAATGATGTAAATAATTAACAACAAGCTCCCTTTGATGTACTATAGTCAGTCATAGCGAACGGCATAGCAACTCTCTTGTTATTGTCCGGTGATTTGCAAATACATAAAACGTGACAGAGTGATCTACAGTTTTCCGTGATGTTTTTTACGAAAGACTATTCCTTCCGTCTGTTTACGATTATCCTTTGCGACGCTTTGTTAAGTTGTATCACAGATGCCAAACAAGGTTAGTAAATTCATTCCATGTGCCGGGTAAAATGTATATTCCCTGTAAAACTGCAAGCCGGTGTCAATATTGATAACAATTGCTGATTTTCTTTGCATTATTACTTTGCTTTTCCCCTTATAACAAAAAGTGAACTCTGGCTTCGTAAAATCGTTTGGTCAATAGCCTGAAAAAAGGAAATATGATCCATTTTTGAAATTGTAATTACATCATTACCTGAGAACGGATGCTACATTACCTTTGCAATTCATTACATCTAGTGATCACTTAATTTTCTTTGTGGAGTTAACCATGAAATTGAAAGTTGATTCTCTCCTTAATCCAGATTGAAAGAAACAACCAATTTCGCGGTTAGAGTATGATTTAAACAGAATGGTGGAGTGTGGGAACGTACATCTTTAATGTTTAGTTATCATTTCGTAGTATCGTACTTAGAAGGAGCTTATTTGATACAAACTTGGTCGACGGCAAGAAAACTGTTGTATTTTCCTTTCGAAGACCTTGAGTGACAAGCAACATCCAATTTTCCCAAAACTGCCAAAATCATCAATAAATTCGATCATTTTTAAAACTTTGAATATTAACACACGGTAGAATGAATTCGTGTAACCCGTTTTTTATATGCTAATAAGAATCACTAAATGATAATGAGAAAAACAATTAAAAAGGCACGCACCAAACTTAAAACCAATGGTACTTTCCATTCGGTGAAAAATTCCGATTTGAATTTCTGGAAATTTCCCTTGACGAATGGAAGAGAATTTTCTGGAATTTAGGAACACAAGACTAACAACCTCGCGAGGTGTACCCAAATTTTCCGGTATTTTCGGTTGAATGGTTCGCTCTGCTGAAATTCAATAATTTCCGCTTTTTCTGGAAAATTTAATTTCCCGGGAAATTTCCGTACCATTCGTCCCCATTTCCAAATTTTGGGAATTTAAGGTTGAATAGAAAAGGAAACTCTCCTAGCGCTTCAAATTCCTAATTGTGAACATTAACTCAAAATAACAAGTTTCCGATACTTGCATGTCGGCGTGCAAGTACCGGCGCGAGTGTTTCTCAGCCACAGGCGTCAGAAAGCCCGCCATATAATGTAACGTAACATCAAAAAATGGCAAGAATGTTCAAAAGTACTACGCGTATTTCGCGCACCTTCACTATTTTTTCCCTTGCGAAGAATATTCTGGTTCAGATTTTAAACAGTCCAGTATATTCCAACGGCAAAACGATCCCTTGCGTACCCAACCTGGTCATTAGAATATTATGCGCCTCATTAACATATAAGGAACGGGTTATACGAATTCACTCTAGTATGTATGGAACAACAAGTGAGTGAAGATTTTAGCTCCTTGATAATTATCCCGTATTGTAAAAAAATAAAATAAAATAAAATACAAAAAAATAAGTAATAAACTAAGAGAGTCTTGTTCACATCACATTGCAATACATTTTTGCATTATGTTAATATTAAAGACTATAGTTTTCGAAAAAAAGTGTGTTTATTACCCAGACCATACCTGTTTTGATCCATCATCCCCCATTCTCTTCCCCGAATTTTCTATAAAAAGTCTGTCAGGATTGGCACACAAACCTATTGACCAGTGCAAATATTTTTCAGGTCTGTGTCGATCTCTAAAGTTTACAACACCAGTGGAAGGCTATACCCTTGTTGGTCATGTGATAAAAAACCTCTCTATTGGAATGCACGCCTCCTGTGAGAACCTATGCACAATGGAAAGCCAGTGCGTCTCGATTAACATTGGCCCACCGATTAACGACAAAATGCTTTGTGAGCTCAGCAACTCTGATGATAAAAGGCATTCTGAAGATCTTAAAACAAAAGAGGGATTTATGTACAGGGCTACACAGGTGAGAAATTCAAACCTGGTACTTGGCTTTCTTTTAACAGCATCACCACCACCACCACCACCAACAACACCAAATGTGTCAATATGTGTTTGTGATCGGCTGTTTGTTTACCTCGCCAGAACCCTTGTTACAGTGACCCTTGCACGCATAATGGCATATGTTTGAATGGTTTTACAAACAAGGGATATCTATGCGAATGTAACGTTGGTTATGCCGGAGAAAACTGCGAGAAAGGTAAAGGAAAGAAGCAGCAATGTGTAGCATAGATTCCAAGATCTTCTTTAAGTTGTTGTAATAGCAGCCCAAACAAACAGCCATAATGGTCAGAAGCCTACTCACAACAATCCCATTCTTAAGCTTCAATTCAATGGCAAAACATTGACATATCGGCGATAGTTCTGGGTTTGAAATATTTGCGTTATGCATGTTGTTTTCATCTGGTGGTGCTTCTCTTTTTCTGAAGTAGCTGAAAGTCAGATTACAGGTGTTTACGGTTTATTTTATACTAAAATAATTTTTTGACTACAAATCTATTTTTAGCTGTTAATAATTGCGTGGATGCGTTTCCAAGAGCTGGAATTGTCGAGATTCTTAACCGCGGCCTGGATCCATTTCCTGTTTACTGCGATCAAACAAACGACGAAGGAGGTGATTAAGTTTATCCCTTTTTAATCGTGGGTCAGTGTTTCTTACTTTATTGTTGTTGTTGTTGTTTATTCAGTCCAAATTAAGGACATGGAAGAGAAACGGCAAGTGGCAAACGTTTCCGTCTATGTATGATTAATAATATTTAACTTACCTTTCGTCCCGCTACGCTGTGTTACTATTTACGATGTGTGTTATGTTATAATTAATTGCTATGCGGTGTTTTGACGAGTGATGTGCTCTGTTGTGTTGTGCTGTTCTATGCTTAACAAGTTCGGTTAAAACAGTCTGAGTACATAGACAGAAAAAGATGTGGAATGAGAAAAGCTTTCCACTTCTTTGGGTTAAAGATAATAGGTTACAATTATTGGTTCTTTAAACACCAATTATAACCCGTATGCGATGTACCCTTTCCATTTGGTGGCATTCTTATAAAACTTTATAATTAAATGAGAGGAATTTGTACATGTGAACAATTTTATTGTGTTTGTGAAGGTTGGACAATGATATTCAAGGCAGTGAGCGGCGTTTCTTCACCAGAAGTGGGTCATTTGTGGAATTCACCCTTGACACTGTCAGAGAATGTTAGTAGTGCCCTTGATATAACTACAACGCATCTGGGACACTACAAGAACCGAATTGTTCTGAACTGGACAACATTTAATCCTCAGGAGGTAAACGTAAGGCTAGCTTATCAAACGGAGCTGTGATAAATCGTAGAACAACTTGAATGTCTCTTGAGCTTTACATAATTATGTTCCTGTTATATCGGTCGATAGCAACTGACATTACTAGTTTCTGTGAGTAACTTAATGATCCTGGTCCTCGAGTCTTCTTTCGATAATAAGCAAGGTTGACGAAACGAGGAACACTCGAGAGTTAAGTTACAGAATTAAATTTGGTCTTTAAAAAACAATGAACGTGACCAAAGGTAACTTAAGTTCGATATTTTCTTAACATATTCCGAACTTTCCAGGGTCGTTCCCCCCCCCCCCCGACTGCTGTTCTGTTGCCCCTAAGACTTGCAAGATAGGGGGAAGGGGGGGGGGGAGGAAGTTGCTCATTCATCCTATACCAAGACTTTGACGCGTTTGCTGTGTCAACGTTATTTTTTGACATTGCCATACCAACCGCATACAATTTTTCTGGTATACATTGTATAGTTTAAGCCGAAATTCTGCCTTTTTGGATAGAATATAATTCTTCTTTCTTTCAGTGTTCTTGAGCAACATTGCGGAGTAACCTTTTACATTCTGTTATCAGTTTTGGTTAATTCCAATTCACGTATTTCCAAGGTTTTTGAGAAATTAGTGAAATCCAAGACGACCGATCCAAGATGGCGGACTTACTGACATTATGTGACGATAGACAAAGTCATTACCAGCAAAACATATATCCCCTTAATTGTAGATGACGCCGAAGGATATCTGTTTACCACGAAAACCCAGAGAGGTGGTTCCAATCACCCCTTTGTTTCGCGAATGATGTCATTACATTGTGATTTTAGGTTCGTTTAGTGTTGTACGAGAAAGGAAATGAAGTTGTCTCTCTTAAGCTCAATGCTACTGGCACAAACAGGTTAGACTGGTTTTCGCAGGCAAACCTTATTTCGTCTCCATGGAATGACCTCACTACCGCCGCAAACTTACTGTTTTTTGACATGAATGGAGGGTGGAATCGCTCCTTCGAGATTACCAAGTCCTATGGAGGTTGTAATGCTGATGTTGGTTGGTTAGTTATTACCGCTGCTTCTTGCCCTTGGGAAACTCGTGTCGCCATACCAAGTATTCAATACAGCAAGCTGGGAAATGCTGTATTTTGGGAGAATTATGGTAAGTGCAAGGTCTCGTAGTTAACTATTTCTAGTAATGCATGTGACTCTCAGTAGATTCATTACAATTTACTTACAATTTAGTCCTACATTCTACATTGCACACGCGTGCGAGTACAAAGTATCACAGCAGAATGAAGGAAAAGCACAGTTTCGGGCCGAGGAAGCGTTGAAGAAGAACTGATTATTTTGTAACAGTTCATATTTTTTAACTTATTTAGTTTCTTAAACTAAGCACTATTGATGCAGGGAGTTATAACGTCCTCTCCAGAGGCTAATCGCCTCACGAGGTAACAACCCTCTGTTGAAAGTTAACACAAGAACGATGCGGCTAGGAGGAGCATTTTACATTGGAAGGCACATAACTGGCCAAATGTCAGCAGATCTAGGATAGGGCCACACAGCAAAATAAAGTGGAACCTCTTTCCAACGACTGCCTTGGGGACAGTTGTTCTGAAATGACCTTTTCCGGATATTTTTTCTTTCGGGGTCAACAAAAACCTCCGATTACAAAATCACGCCGAACCCACACGGTCGCTGTGAAGAGGTGGCCATTAATTGTTATGAGGTTAAAATAAGAGGAAATTTTTAAATAGATTGCAAAGAGGTATGACTGTACGTTTTTGTGAGACTGGCTCGTGGGAGGATATAAAATTTTCAAATAGATTTATTAATATTACTGTGATAAAGTCCGAGAGTGAACTTATCAAATGCAAATTTCGTTCATTTCGCGCGCCCCCTGTAAATAGAACGAGATACCAGAATACCAGGCATTGTTCATTAATCTGCAAAAATTAAATAATTTGTTTTAGATCATGATTGAGGTAGTTCAAAGTTAGGTTGTTCTGACTAACGATCCATAAAGTAACCATTTTATACCGTACCGAACTCCAGTTTAAGAAGTCAAGAGCCAGTGATGCATTTATTTTTGTTTGATATTTTAATTTTCCAGGCGATGTTGGTATCGCTGACGTACTAGCCGTTTTTGCCAGATGAAGGCACCAAGAAGGCACATCATCGGTCATTATATCTTATCAAGCACTGTATCAGTTATTTGTGTGCTGATGAGGAGTTCTCTTATATTGGTCAGACCAACAGACGGATAACATGACAATTGCCCATTGCCAAGTTAATTTAATTAAACCTTTAGTCAATTAATATACTCTTTTTCTATATATTATAATAAAATATATTATAAGGCTGAAATCTGCGAAATGTTAAAACCATTTTAAGAATAAACTCAGCTGGGATTTTGAAAAGTATACAATGATTTTTTTTTTAGAAAGACCTTATTGCATGTAGTCTTAACGCCATCAATGTCATGAAAGGACAGATAATCTGACGTTTCATCGCTTTGTGTCCCTTTCTTTAACTTATCTAAGAACTTTCACAAGAAGAATTTCAGCCTAAAATCGGCAGAAGAAAAGGAATATTCAGCCTGGGCTGAAAAAAACAAACAAACAAATAAACAAACAGACAAACAAACAAACAAAAATAAAACAATTGAATACTTTTACTAAATAAACAGAGTCTAAAACATCTATACTAAAAGGTATATGTTACATTCATTATGAGAGCAGCTATGGTTACTCTTTACCTTTCGAGGTGTCTTACGTACAAGCGATGCAGCGCATCCGGTTTAAACTGTAGATACCTACAACCCGTATCAAATTAAAGCTTATAGAGCTGGCTATCAATCTATACAAAGTATTTTGAAATGAAAGGAATTATCATATTGTTAACGACCTCTAAAAAAAGCGTGTCTGAGACTTGCTATATTAATTTTCAGTGAAAAGTTACAAAAAAAGTTTTGACATTGGATTCAAAAAATAGGGAATGACCGTAAAAAAATCGCTATCGGAGATTAAATACTTGGAAATAAACAATTCGCAGAGAGATTTTTGTTGCTTATGTGTCAAAATAGCTCCCGTCAAAATTTGAGGGCAAACGAACAAATTACCTTTTGCTCGGAGCTTTCAAAAAGGGACCCAAAAGATGATTGGAACTATCATGTTTAGAGGTCGTGAAAAATTCGACTATTCATTTTATTTCAAAATTGTTGGTATCCTGTGATAGCTGCTTTAGAAGCTTTAATATCGATATCTACAGTTCAAACGCTGCATTGCTAAGTGCAAATATAAGTGTCTGTTATTGAAAGCTTTGCAGCCGTTATTAATTTTACCATTTTGGCATTGTGTAATTAACGGTTGATAGTTTACGTTGAGGTCGAAAGTGAAAGACTGCTTCTTTATTTTTTTTCCTTTGGGTTGCAAGGAGGTCTGAATCAAGGGTCTTCCTAAATACATATGAACCAAAACCGCGCTACAGAACACTGTGGACAAGTTTAAAATGGACTAGTTCAACCAAATGTATCGCTTATAAAATTAGCGTTCTCTTCTAGAGGAATTTTTTTTTGGTGTTATTTATAAACGTTTCAGCTGACTTTTGCGTTCTCAACGGATTGACAATAACAATTAATTGGATAGCACAAATATATTATTGGAGAACGCTTACATCTAAGTCACTATTTTGCATGAGCACGATCTTCGTGTCGTTCACCTATTTATCATTATGCAACATTATTATCAATACGCGCGGCCAAATGAGCAATAAGTGCAAAAATATAAAAATACTAAAAATCTACTTACAGCACGGTAGCTTTTTGAATACTATTTAGAAATCTCACTTTAATTAATTTCTCGGGATTAAATTCCCAAGCATCCTCCAGAAGGTTAATGTCAAACCTTGTAAGTGTGCTTAATGCGTGTTTTGTTGTGTTTTCAACTAACGCAAAACTTCTATTCTAATTGAAATATGGAAAACCTCACGTTCAGTTTTCTCTCGCAGGGTCAGCTTGAGAGCTTAATTCTCGATGCGTTTTTCTTACTTTTATTCAAAACATTACCATGCTATGAGGTTTTTTTGGTAACTTTAATTTTGCCATTATTGCTAGAATGTTTACGTGTAAACAAACCATCAGCGAATGTATACTACCATTACTTCTGCAACTCCAACATCAGCTAGAAAAGGAAGAAAAAGTAAAATTATCTTAGCTATTTTTCATATTAGCTCTTTTCACTGACAGAAGTCAGGTACCTGGGTCAACTTTAACCGCTGACAACTTTTTACAGTATTCAAGAGAAAGCTGCTAGACTTTGCGACATTATATCAAAATATTACCATAGACGAAGACCAATTTGACGTTATATTTCATTGTACTCGGAAGTTGATGCTAGACTTACAGAGTGAAATTGATGCATGACCTGAGAAATGTTTCCTTAGGTCTTGAATTTTTGGCTTTTAGAAAATAACGTTCACGAAGTAATTTTTACATTTTTAGGACATTAAAGTATTGTATTATTGATTTTGCCTAATTTTTTTTCTTCATTTTTCCTTTCTGACGTTTGGAAAAGATCAAGAAATCCAAGATGACGGATCCAGCATGGCTGTTGTTTTTATTCGTGACGTAATTATCGAGTGATAGAACGCCATAGTCGTATATTGCTCACCTCAAAAGAAATTTAAGTTCTGGACTTACTATAATTTGACCAATACCCATACCCTTCAAGTTTCTTTAACGTTGAACAAAAATATTTTGAATTAACGGAAGGAGTCATGGAAGATAAAAAGACCGGTCCAATGAGTTAAAAGTCTGATCAGTACTTCTTTTATAGCAGCATGGAATCTCATCATGTTTCGCATGGTTGGCATCTTGTACGTACTTCGACAAAGCACGTACTGATGCTCGGAAATAATTATCTAGAACTTTTTCAGTCGATTGTATCTTTCCTTTTGTATTCAACGTTGCGAACCTTTTTCATACCATATTGATTCCAGTTGACAAAGGTATCCAGTTTGCTGTACTGATAAAATACTAGCTTGAGGAAGACGAGTTTCCCAAGGGCAGTTGCCTTTCGGGATCAAAAACCAACCATAGTCTGTCGAACACCCTGTGTAACGGCCGCTGATCTCAAAGATACGGTCAGCACCATTGATGCTAAAGGCCTGTAAGTTTGTTGCAGTTTTTAAATCCGTCCATGGTGATTGAACAAGCTTTTCTTGTGAAAACCAGCTCAATTTGTCTGTCCCTACAGCGTTGAACTTGAGAGAGGCGACTTCCGTTCCACCACTGTACAGCACAACCTTGGCCTACAAATATATAATCACTTATAACAATTTGTGTAATTTAATTATCAGTTACACAACATGTATTAACCAGACTAAATATGTCCGCCTCTCGTAAGACTTTGCGAGTGTAAGGTACCTTAAACCCGGCAGGTGTGAAAAAAAACAAAAACCAAAAAAAAAAAAAACATGAAGCCAATCACAGTCGAAGTCACGACGACACCAGAAAAACCCTCAGTTTAGTCGATTTCATGTAAGGTAAAGTCTGCATATGAGCCAAGTGGCTCATCAGGCCGAGGCTTTTCCGGGTTTCAGTGGCATGATGCGACTAGGGGAATTTCTTTTCTATTTTGACTTCAAACGCCTTACTTTTCATCGTGCCCTTTGTATTACTTGATCATTAGTTTGATTCAAAAGTGCACTGTCTTGCTAATCAAATACTTTGCATCAGAAATAGAAATGTTTTGATTACCCTATTCATTTCTACTTACTTCTTGAGGGTTAAAAGTTTGCCAGTTTTGTACAAAGCGGTTTTTGTAGTGTCCTTGCTGGGCTGAAGTTGTGTCTAGTGCTGCGTCAATGTCTTCAGTCAGAGTGTCGGATGAAGACCACAACTGGTCAATAAGGTGTGAAGTTACTCCTCCAACAACTTTGAATATCATTGTCCAACCTTAACAACAGGAAAAAATAGCATACGCAAATAAATATTTACCTTAAAGAAGAGGAAATTGGCTGTGTATAGCCCGTATTACACAAGGATGTTGGATGCATCGATGACGAAACCACATCCACTCGTAACGTGAGACCCCCCTTATGACAATCATGGGAATCGGATGGATTTCGTATGACCTACTCAAGTAGCATGAAGTATAAAATAAAATTTTCTGGATTAAATTGCTGTTAAGATTGATGTAAATATATGATGTACATGTAGTGCTGAAAAGTGAATTCCGATGATACCGAAATCGATTGTGGTTTAACTTTCTTCTTCTGATCGAATACTACCTTGTCAAATGCTTTTAATGATTGCGATTAATGAGGCTAATCAGGGAACTGAAAGCGCAATTATTAGGAGTTAACAATAAAACATATAAGATACCTCCCCCGTCAGTTAACTGATCACAGTAGACAGGAAATGGCTGAAAACCGTGATTAAAAACTGTGTAAATTCCAGTTGTCTTAGGAGCCTCAGAACAGTCATTAATACCTGAAAAAATAAATTTTAGCAAAATTACATTGACAAACGTAAACGTTTATATGTTAGAAAAGCTTAACCTCCTCGCTATTGTTAAGGGTAGTGTTTATGTAGCTACCATGGCTGGATGGAATGTTGGCCAATCGCATTAAGCCCAATATAATTTTGTTTTCTTTTTTATGCCGACCTATTCTTTCAGGCTAGGAAGGTTCTGTTCATAAAAAGAGATGCTTGAGTTAATGTCATTTCCCTTACCTAATTGACATTTATTTCCATAGTAACCTTGAAAACAAACACATCGGTATCCTCGTTCACCAAACCCTGTTTGACATTCCGAGTGACTTGGGCAAGGGCTGCTTAGACAGGAATTCTGAAATAGATTTTAATTAATAAGGTGTAACCGCGATTACTGAGAGGTTAATTCCTAAACGATCATGTTTAGATCGACTAAGTTTGTATACAGGTTTTCTCTGCTTCTGTAAATCGTGATCTTGATCTTAGAGGGCCACCGTTCATCAGTGTCTACTGTCTCTCTTGGTCTAAAGTGGCTCGATAGGCTCAAAGGTTTGTTTAAATATGGTGAAGGAATATTAATTGCGTGTGATTGTACTCATGAGGAGAAAATAATTTTTTAAGGTTTTACTTAAAATGGTTGCTATGGCAACCAGCCACACCCTTTTATGGTTTTAATTTATAGTATTGACGCCAACAGGTCCTGCTCTTTTACAAAACAAGATTTAACTTTCCAGCAAGCTTATCTTGTAAGTTTTTTTTTCGTTCTGTGCAATTAACCAAAGTTGTGACAGCTAACTCTTGTTTTCAGTGCTTGTTATAGGCTTCGTCTGTAAAAACCTTATTTGCGCCAAACCCAGTGGACAAATTATCTAGTGTACGTGACAGATCTTAAAATGTTACGATTTTTCTTGGTTGATTGCATCACGATACTATTAGTCTTTGAGTGCTCCAAATTTCAGGAATTTATCTTAAATGCTTTCCATAGTGGAAATTTTGCCGTGATATCAGTTGGTACAAATGTAGACGTTTCTGAAAAGTGCACTTAAAGTTAAACGATGTATTAAGTATTTAACAAGCCAGTAAGTAGGGGTGGAGAGGGAGGGATGGGGGAAGGGGTGGCGTTTGCAGGTTGCTTATCGGGGGAGGGTAATGGTTGTTGTGTTTTGTAAAAAGGTTCCCGCAGTTGTAGGAAATATTACATTTTGTAAGGGAAATGAATGACCCTGTGATGGTGATTCAGGCAACGCTTGTCACAAGTTGTTGTGCATGTCTTAATAGCTTTTATACAAACTTTCGTTCTTATTTGTTCAAACTGATCTATATTTGTGGTCACTTTCTGACTGTAAAAAACCGTCGCTATGGCCGTTGGTACGCGAGAAAAAAAAATAATACCATCATTAACTTAATTTCCTTAAATTTTACACTCATCTAGAGGCAAATTCAGCAAGATCGTTTCGAAAAACTTTTTGCAAGTGTTCAAGGGCTTTAATTCTTACATACCTTTTTTTTTTTTTCTAAACTGCGTGTATCCAGGCAGTCGTTATCCTGAGAAGCACTAGCTATATTGCAAGTGAGCTAAATGTTATGCATTTGAAGTTGTACGAAATTCAATCGAATCGATGTGCTTAAGCTCTTCTGCTTTTGATTTCATTTCTTGGAATCGATTAATAGCTTATTACTCGTTCTGTAAATTCCATGTGTTGTACACATGCAAAGTTGACGCATGCGCTTTAGAGACCAAACAGCGATTTGTGACTGAACTAGGAAACCAAAAAAAACGAAAAAAACAAAAAAACGGAGCCGAAATTTAAACCCAGGCCTCACTGCCTGGGTAAAAAGATCTTTTTTTCTGAACGTTGTCATTTTTCAGCCTATCGAGCTACCTTAATAAATTAAACATTATAAATAATTATTTTGAAGATGTTATTGAACATAGCTATGCAAGGCCCAGAATCTTTTACGCTATTATATGTCACCGTCTTAAACTAAAGTTGGTTTGAGTAATTGATCTAACGATCGTTCGACGGATTGATTGATATTGATTTAAAGTTCTCACTCTTACCAACACGTCTCGGTAAGTATAACCCTCTTTCGTTACAAAATCGTCAGTTGAGACTTGCAAATAAGTGCGGTTGTTCAAATCGCACCATGGTTTCTCACTTTGCTTTGGGCCGTAGTTGTAAGACACACAGTCTGGTTCTTTGTAGCAGCTTATTTCACACAAGTCTTGGCTGGGAAGTTTCACACTCCTGATCATGTGATGTATAAGAACCTTATCCGTGGTTTGCGCGTTGAATTTAATTTTCCTGCAGTCCTGATCATCGGAATGGACTATGTTGAATTTAAAAACAACAGCAACAACAACAACAACAATAAGACAGTAAAATAGCATTGGTGAGTCACTGTGACGACACGAATCTCATTAACGTAAACTACTAAAGCAGTAAACATAGCTATGATTGTTCTTGGAGGCACAATGTTCTCCTCAATATTTAAAGTTGTAAACAGTAAGGCAGTTCTAGAAACTGGCGCATTCTTAAATTAAACTCCTCTAGATTTACAACGATTAGCGATCTGTATTTGCTGTCTAAAGGAAGTCTGCCCGAGGACATTATTAAGTCCAATGAAGGGCTAAGTCTAACGATTTGCTAGTAAGCGTCGTCCATTATCGTACGTGAGGCGGGCCTAAGGAGATGTGTAAACTGTGCGGGTCACATTTAGTCCCCTAACAGTAGGCCGTTTGCCCTGTGGCGATAATGTTGTACTTGCTTTAGACGGCAAAACTCTTTAGCCACATCAATCTAGGGCTTAGACGTGCAATGGACTAGACATCTCTAGCTGCTGGTGTCATCATTTGTCCTGAACTTTGATGTAGCTAAAGACTTAGAAAAAAATTTGTTGAAATCTGGATGTGCCATTCCGCGCTCTACAAAATTGAAGTACATCCAGGACATTGCTATTTGCGAGCAAAACATGGCCACGAGGAGAGAGAATAACATGAGTTCAAGCGCTGATCGTGAGTAGAATTTCCTTGTTTTATCAATTTTAGGCGTTCTCGGCTTAGCTAAGTATCAGAACTGTCTGTGATTCGCTAGCGCGGAAGAAATTTATTTGCGTGGTTTCCGGGCGATAATTGACGTAACGACAACATGTTGAATGTTCGCTTACTGCTAACTATGGCCTAGTTTGTTTGAATTTCAATCGATTCTCGATGTAGGAAGCTCTTGCTCAGTCCATTTAGGACGATGCAGGCCTTTAGAAAGCAATAGATTGGCTCTCCGCCGCGCTTTTGATATCTGTACGTTCGTGTTGATTTAGACTCCAATTTCATGTTAAAAGCACTCTTAATTAAATTGTACAATTCATGATTCAACGAAAAGACGGTGAATTTAGTCTTCCTGGCCTCAAAAGGCATACAGGAGAGTAATTTGCTGCTATTTGAGCTACGATAAGCCTCGTGGAAAGCTAGCTCTAGGACAGAATTGTAGCAAGATTATCAGTGACAAGTCAAATTCTATGGCTATGTTTTTGCGAATCCGGTCAGATATTGAGATGAAATGTCACGTAACGGCTACTTTTTGGCTGAAATATAGAGGTAAATAACCGATTCCACTGCTTACCATGCTCTTGTTAGCGTGACTGGCTAATTTAACCCACGGTAAAGACATAGTGAGGTCATTTAGGTGAAATCGCAGAGGTTAAGCCAGTCTAAATTAGTGCCGCGGCGAACCAAATGATCAATGTAATCTCTAATTTAGCTTTGTTTGGCTCGTTCGACTCATTTGCAGCGACTTCAAAGGCTTGTATAGACATGGTATGGACTCTATTAAGAGTACACGAGGTAGATAGCACTCTCGGTACGACATGGCCATATTTATGTACATTTTCTAACCGATTTTCCAAAAACATGCCCGCTATCTTGGTGCAAAGTCTTTAACACTGTTTTCATAAATTCAGACAAATATGGTTGAAGTTTTTGTTTTAGGAGTTGTAAGCCAGTAAAGTTGTACGATTAGGCAAGACGAAATGACGATAAAAATTCCTGTATTTATAGCCGATGAAAAAATAAATAGTAAATATTTACATGGACACGTTTTGCCTATGCACACATTGAAGGACAGAACAATCAGTGGGAGAAAAAGATGCAAAAATGATGACCCTACCAAAATTGACAAAGAATGTTTGCAAGTCGTTAGCAAAATACTATAAAAAGACGGTAGATCTATCTGTACTTCGGACATCAAGGAATATTAGTTCTTTGGTGGCAAATCTGATATCAGTTTTCTTCTAAATACCAAATGGATGAAGATGTAGGACAGAGAGGAAAACTTTGTTGCCACTCACCTTCATTAGCCGCAGCGATTATCAGGAACAAGGCGCATAAGATTGGCTTGGTCATTCTCCTCAAAGTAATCGACTCGTACACGAAATAACCATGCATGCAGATGTTCTGAAATGACTCAGCGAGAGTTAAATGCTAGTTCAAATTACGCTGCGTGTTCTCGTATACAATAACACGTACTTTCAGCGCTATGAATGCCAAGAGCCTTCGTTAAAAATAATTCATTTCTATCTTTTTTTTTTCTACTATTATTTTGTATTAGAGTGAGTAAGACATGCAAAAATCGATTTTATTAGCAGATCAATTGGTGGGCATCTGATATTTGAAATAATTATGCTTTTGAGTTAATCATCACTCTTCATACCAAAACAGCTAGCTCCTAAACTTTCAACTGACTAATTGTGTGATTAATCAAAAGAAAATGCTAGAAGACACATGATAAGCCTGCCAAAAAAGTATCTAACACAATTTAGATCAATCAGGTAACAAGTTGACACTGAAGCTTCTTGACAAACAGAAGTGAGCTTCGAAAAATCTCAATTTTGAAAAGAGGCTGATTGCCGACTCGTTAATATTGCCGTTGTAGGGGGCATTTTATAATTAGTAACAAAACTAATGTATCTATACTGAAACAGCGCTTTTCAAAGCCCTGCTGCTAAGCTATAATCAGACTGAGAGCATAACCAACCACAGCCTATCTTATCCTCTGAGGAAATTGTTTTAGTTTCTGACTAGCTTTGAGATTGTCTGACTTTGTTTTATTCATTGGACCAACAGATGCGTTTGTTTAGAGCGTTAAATTTTGAGACTTTTTAGCTAGCATAATTCTGGCTTTTTTATCTCGTAATATATTGTTTGTACTTACGTGTGGCTGTGTCATTTTGATAATGACATTTTCTTCACGGCTGCCCTCCTTATAAAATTGAGAATCACTCATACTGTTGAGAAGTTCAGGCACAGAAGTTTCCTTGCTGTATTTACGTCCTCACATGCCCATACGTGGATATGAAAAAAAGAGTCGTAATTGGGGTATGCATGCCAACTTTTGGCCCCACGATTCAAGTTCATGAAAAAAAAAAAAAAAAAAAAGAAAAAAAAAAAAAGAAAAAAGAAAAAAGGAAAAAGAAAATTAGTAATCATTCTCAGACGATTGAATAGGAGTCCAAAGAAAACCTCTGATCGTTCAGTTCTAAGCAACATTCTTACAGGGTGATATTTGGAACCAGTTCTCAAATGGCCGGGTTTTTGAAGTGTTAAAACTTGCGACTAGAATATCGCCAAATTAAGGAACAATATTTGGCCCAGCTATAAGTTCCATTACATGTTAAACGGCGTTCAAGTAAAAAGTGGTGCAGTTTTTTCTTGATTTGCTCTAGAAGTCAAACCTGGTGGGTGATAAAACGCATGTACAGTTCTAATGAATTAGCTTAAAACTTTAATTATAGCTCAATGGGGGACAGCGAAGAAATATCACAGAGGCCACGTGATTCCATTGCAGATGTTTTTTTTTTTTCCTGTTTTCTCCCTGTTTTCTCTGTAGCTCGATCACTTAGAGCAGAATACTATTTCCATCTCGAATTCGATTTTTTATTCTGTCAGTGGTTATGTTCTTTCATGTAAACCAATAGATGAGATAATGGAAGGCATTACATTTAACATGGTTCCATGCTTAAATATTTTATTAAAAAAAGTCAACATTATACGTATCAACGGAAATTTCTCATACATCAATTTAACAACCTGTCTTTTATGTACAAAGGAACTGGTACCCGACCAATAACCTAAGTTTTCATTTCTACATATTTTACCTTATTGAAGTCTCAAAATCAACACTTTTCAATATCTTGCTGAGCCGCTGTTTTAACAACTCAATGTTAAACCCACAAATTAATAGCTTAATGCTAATTCGCTAACTCTTATTTCAGGCATTAATTCTGTTTCTTGTGATACTTCAACATCGGTATTTTGACTTTTTTCTTGTCCATAACAAAGTGAGAGAAAGACACCCCTTGCTCAGGCTGTCATTAAAGATATCTTCCTTCGCCAAGTCTTCCATTAAGAAAAAAGTCAGTTAAAAATGATATTAATATTTAACAAGAAACACCTATTGATGTTATGGAGTCAGGTATAGCGAAAGGCCTAACCAGTCTCTTGTTATGGTATGGTGATTTGCAGATATATACAAGTTTTATGTCATTATGATAGGCTGTTCTTTCCTTCTGCTATTCACGATTATTCTTTACGGCGCCTGGTTGAGTTGCGCCCTAGATGCTAAACAAGGTTTTTAAACTCTTTCTACGTGCCAGGTGGAAAATATCTTCCCTATCAAAAATGCAAACTGTATATACACTGTATGCGAGTGTTATTATCGATAATAATTGCTTATTTTGTTCACAGTATTACTTTGCTTTTGCGCTGATCATAAAAAAAAGTGAACATTGTTTTCGTAAAATTGTTTGTTCAATACCTGCATGAGTAGTAAATTTTTACCAAGTTTAAACTATGCTTTATGAATGGAAGGGTGCGGGAGCATATCATCCATCTTGAATGTTTAATTTTTCGTAGTAATGTACTTAGCGGGAACTTATTCTGTCCATGCAAACTTGGGTGAGGATTAGAAAACTGTTGTATTTTCGTTTTGATGATCTTGAGTGACAATTGAGCACCCATTTTTTCTAGGCTGTCAAACTCACCAATTATTATAACCACTGTTGAAATAAGCATACAGTATACAGTACAGCTAAAAATGTGTTTGAACATTGCTGTTTTGATCCATCAATTCCCATCTCTGCCCGGAATGACTTCTATGAAACAACAACAACAACAACAACAACAACAACAACACCAACCAGGTTTTATTGCATGACCATGAATACATACAGTATTGCAAAAAATTTTGTAAACTAAAACTTTAAGGGTAATGATTATTGTGAACATATAATTAAGTTGTGCTATAGCGATCACGTTACATTGGTTTGATTTGACGAATATTGCGTAGATCAAAGCAAGATGAAATGAATTTTGCAAATTGAATATTAAAATAATGATATGCAGAGGTCTTAAGTTTGCCGATGGCTTGAAACGGAGATAATTGTAAAAAAATCGGAACGATATTTCCTATTTTTCTGTAAAATTCATCTCTTAGAATAGAGTATTTAAGAAAAATAAGATTCATTTTCAATTTGACTAGATAATTCAGAAATACTATAGTCAGAGTCTGTTAATCCTTAGGATTTGATCATATCCGCTTTCAGTTTCAATCCTTAGTTTGTGATTGTCCATCCTAAACTTTACTAGTCCTTTATTTCGCTTAGCTATTTTGTTAGGCCTAAATAAGAAGAAGGTGTATAATCGTTCTCAAAAGTGCATGTTGAAATATTCTAATTATTATAGCTTTGCATGGTATGTTGCCAGCATAATAAGTATGAAAAGCTCGTAGGTTACATTGTATGTTAAAGACTATTACTAGGTTTGGCACTATAAACTATTTACCGTAATTGTAAATATTTTTTTCAGGTATATTTCGATCTCTAAAGTTTACAACACCAGTGGATGGCTATGCCCTCGTTGGTCACGTGATAAAAAACCGTTCTATTGGAGTACACGTCTCCAGTAAAAACCTATGCACAATGGAAAGCCAGTGTGTCTCGATTAACATTGGCCCACCAATCAACGGTAAAATGGTTTGTGAGCTAAGCAATTCTGACCATAAAAGGAAAAGGAGGGATTTATTTACAGGGCTACTCAGGTGAGGAGTTTAAACCTAGCGCATGGTTTTCATTTAACAGCAACAACAACAAAAAATGTGTCAATACGAGTTTGTAATGGGCTGCTTGTTTACCTCATCAGAACCCTTGCTCCAGTGACCCTTGCTCGCATAATGGGACATGCTTAAATGGTTTTACAAACTAGGGATATCTATGTGAGTGTAACGTTGGTTTTGCCGGAGGAAACTGCGAAAAAGGTACAGGGAAGAGACAGAACTGTGTAGCATAAATACTATCAATTTTTTAAGGTGCTGTTCTACCTAGTTAAATACAAAGCTGTTACTCAGGAGCTTTTATACCATGCCATAGAAAGGACAGCCAATCAGAATACAAGAAAGCCGTTGTATCTTCAAGGGTATTACAACCAGCCTTCTTACGCTCAAGCACCGCGCGTATGTCGCATTGTTTCTTTTTCTGGCCACTGTATTTTCTTTGCCGTGATATCAAATTGGGATATTCCATGGTATACCTCGCGAAAGCGTGGCATAACTATATTTATTTAATGGTAAAAAAATATTAATATATCTATATCTATGGGCTTCAATTTGCGTATGCTTGCCAAGTAGCGGAAGGTTAGATTAAAGGAATTTGCGATTTGTATTGCGAGAAAATCTTTTTTTTTTTTTTTTGGCATAAATCTATTTTTAGTTTCTGATAATTGCATGGACGCTTTCCCAACATCTGGAATTGTCAAGATTCTTAACCACGGCCTGGATCCATTTCCTGTTTATTGCTATCAGACAAACGACGAAGGAGGTGACTATTGTTATAACTTGTTAATCGTGGATGTTTCTTGCTTTATTGTTGTTGTCTTCAGTTTAGTCCAAGTTGAAAAAAATGGCGAGGGCCTCAAGTTTCTTTCTATCCTAGATTGATGCGATTTAAACTTACTTAGACAGACTCCAGTTCTCAGTTTGTTTTAATTTATTCATTTAACTTATGTTTCGTCCGGTTACGATGTGTTAGTAGTTACGATACGCGTTATGTTATATTGCATTCCTAACTTTGTTTTGACGACTGATGTGCTCTGTTTCGTTGTGTTGTTAAACCTAGCTCAGTTGAAACATTCTAACTACAACGACGAAACAAGAGGAGTGTTAAAGATAATCATATATGATTATTGGTTTTTGTAATCGCTGTTTATAACCCGTAGACGATATGTCCTTTCTATTTTGTGGTAGACTTATAATCATTTATAGCGCAGCTCCGGCGGCCCGAAGGGCCGCCAAGCGGAGCCCCATACCCATATAGGGAACAAAAGGAAACCCATGAATTGATTTTCTCATGGTTATCATGGCTAGCGGTATTGCTCGTGGGCGCGTACGCACGACGGCGACGACGACGGAGTCGCGCAAGATGGCGCCATACTCCAGCTAATAGGTTGACAGAGACATGCACCCTTCGGTTTGTAGCGGGAGAATACCATTTTTCTTAGCGGGATTTTTAAAGAAAAACGATAGCAGAGGTTGATCTAATATTTTTAAGACAGGGTTGCACTGAAGCAAAAAACAGAAAGCAAGAATTAACAGGAAAAGAAGTAGCGAAGAAGATCGCGAAAAAGACTGAGCGGGTCAGCGCTGGAGAAGGAGGCGAGACAGTACTGAACAATGCCGTGAATTATAGCTAGTAAAGGGCTAGAGAAAGGAGGTGAAATAATACCGAACAATGCCGTGAACCAAAGGTAACGAGGGCTATAGAAAGGAGGCGAAAGTACCCGACAAATTGATTCAGAAGACTGCCGAACTCCCCATGACCAAGTTCAAAATTCGCGCGAACGTGATGCTGTGCAGCCGTGCAAGAAAATTCAAAAGTCACCTGATTTGGTCAGGTCAAGTGACTTTTGTTGTTGCGTTTGCTATGAAAATTAACAAGTTGCCTCGGCGATATAAGCTTATTTTCAATTGGAATCCATTAAAAGTCTTCCTTATTGGAAGCCATGCTGTAAGAGATTTTAAAAATTGCATCGTTTTAATTTCGCTCGTCTCTAAACAATAACACGTGGGTCGCTTTGGAGGTTGCTGTAAGTTGTAAACAAATTAAGTTTTCTGTCGATTTTCGTCGTCAACTTAAGCTTATAACCTCACGTCTGAAAATAAGCTTAACCAAAACCGTACTTGTAAACACGGCCGGGCGAGTTTTGAAGTTTTCTCTGAGTTAGTTAGCACTGCCGCTTCGTAGACTGCTAAAATTTCTTCCTCTGTTGTTGAAAACCAAGGAAGGTCTACAAACCATTTTAATTCGAAGCGAACAGGATTTGCTAAATTTAATTTTGTTTCTATGTGAATATTTGCATATTTGGATTACAAAGTGTGGAGAGTTCCTCGTTTTGTTAGTTCAATTTATTCGGTTTGGCGAAGTGCTTTTGTGAATTCCGAGGTTAATTTGGTTGAAGACTGGTAATTAGCTACTGCCAATAAAATGACTGCAAAGCTAAATTAAGCCGTCGGCAAAAATACAGACTCTCAGTAATATTCAAATTAAAATATTCAAAAGCGTGAATAATTTTTAAACTTTAACACCGCAAGCTTAAACGAATTTTCTTTATCCTCTCTTTTATTTGGTCACCTTTCATTGAGAAGGGATTTGCTGTTGATACTCGAGCTCAGATGTAGTGATATGCATCTTGTGTTTATAATGTAGATTTCCTCGTTTTATTTTGTTGTCTGTCCAATTAGTTCGGTTTGGTGAAATGCTCATATAGTCCAAAATGTCGAGTAGACGATTATGCATGGCAATCCTGTCTGCAAATAAAGCTCTGCTTTGATTTTGACTGGCTATTTCATTTTATTTGTGCCATTGCTTTTGGTTGGGCGTACATGGACCCTATTTTCTTAATAAGAGGTTATTCCCCAATGCGGTATTTACACTTAATATGGAAATGTTCCTAAAAAGTGACATGGTACTAATTAACTCTGTAAATTGAACAGTGTAATAGAAGTTCTTGCCCTGACCATTTCTCGGTAATAAGAATAACTTTTACATACATATATACACAATTTAGTTGGAGAGAGCATTCTCCTATCTCCACTCTCTCTCTCTCTCTGCTCTCTTCTTCACACTAATTTTTTATTAACTAACTTGTTAAATGAATGTCACTGACTGTTTCCTTTGTTGTGCATGCATACTTTTTTGCTTGTTGAAGAAAGTTTCAGTTTCTTCCTGGCTGTACAGTTTCCTTTCTCCTGTCCTGTACCAATTCGATTGTGATATAACTTTGTGAATTCTCTATTCTCCTTAAATTTTATCTCATCAGGTTGATAGAATGCACTCTCAGAGTGTTCCATCATTGTCTTCAGTCGCCACAATTTTCCGGAAAAAAGCAATAGTTTTCTTAATTTCCTTTTACTTTGTGTTAGGACTTTTTAGCATGCCTGTTATTGGCCCATGGGCATTACGGGAGAATAATTTTCAAGTAAAGAATTACATTCGTTTTAGTGTTGAGTATTTTAAATTGTTATGAATCAGGCATTTATTTTTATTTTTTATTTTTTATATTTTTCATTTTAGTCGCACGCAATGTTTTATGATTTTACTGAGGTATACCATGTAAATGTAAATAATGCACTGGAATTGGCCAATCAGAGTGCATTATATCGGCTTTAAACACAAACCATATATAATAAATGACTTGTATGTGAATGATATTTTTATTACAGAGAACTGGACAGGGCAAGAACTTCTTTTGTGAATTTATATATTAATTCCTCTCAGTGCTGTCAAAATGTCTCAGGAACCTTCATTACTGATAATCTATTATTTTCCACCATACCTACAGCACAGAAGCTCACCAAATCCTAACTGATAACTAACATGTGTGTATCTCTAGCCTTTGCTGTGTGCTACATGTATATTCTGGTATCCCGCCTTAACTGCTAGAAACAATTTTGACAGAGCTGTTGCAAAAGTTTCACTTAAACTGAATTCCAGTAACAGCACTACATGTAGCAGTGTTATTGAGTATGAACTTTATGGAGGATTTTAAATTTTTATTTTTTTATGATTACAGACGACAACAAAATATACATGTGTATACATAACCTGATGTTGGTGTTGGTTACAAACCGTAGTTCATAATGGTCATCCTATTACAGGTAAGGGAGAAAAGTTCAGAGAGTTTAGAACATTTCTTCCCCCAGCACACCTTCTGTCTATAGGTGCAATAATTGAGAGGTTATATATATATATACGAAGAGTAATGTAAAGTTACTGTATAAACTTAGCATTAAAATCTGACATTTGAACGCCTCCTTTGCTAAAATTAGTCACGATTTAATTGTTATCACTCCCTGGGAATTCATAGAGATTCCAGAGGCAAATTATCACCTAATGTGGAAGTCCTGTCTTCAAGTGAGGGAAAATGACACAAAAGAGTTACAATGAGAGTAAAAAGAATTGTGAATGTTGATATGGTGTACATTATACATCATGTAAAGGTATTTGGTGAGTGCCAAAGGCATAACATTTCATGTATTGCTTTTTCAAGACAAATTATATAACAGTGATGTTTTAAAAGGTGTGATCAGAGAAATAATGAGTACATTGTCCAGGCAACACCAGTTTATGGATGGCATTAATGCAGACAGTAAGAGGAACTGTAAACGCTACTACGTAAGTTAGCTCTATGCTTATGACTTCTTGTTCTTGGATTTTGTGTCATTTCATCACAAGAATAGGTAATGAAAGATGCAATAGTTGCAATATATTTTTGAAGGAAAACTTATAAGTCTGCCTATGCTGGATAACAGCCATGTGTAAACTGAATGTGAAGCAAACACTCTGTTAAAGATGGGGCAACCCTAAAAGTCGGAAACTGGAATCCAGAATCTGGAACCAAAAACCGGAATCCAGAAACTGGAAACCGGAATCTGCAAATCAAAGAAAATAAGTTCTTCAAATACACGAAAATTGTTTTGCTTAGCTTTTCGACTGTAAAAAGTAAGCTGCCAAGTGAAAAGGACCTCAAACTTAACCTTTTTTGAAACAAAAATTCCCCGTCTGTTGAAATCATGCAACCGTTATTTCTAGTGAGGGCTATGATTATGAGAATCTCAGTAAAGTGCGTCTTAATTTTATTCCAGGCACCTCGAGAGCGTCTAAAATAAGCTTGCTAGTAATTGCCATTTTGTTTAATAAGTGATCTTCAATTTACCGGAAGTATAAGTTTATCCTTTATGTCTAGTAGATACTGAACAAGATAGAAAATGTCATAGAGAACAGGATATCTGTCAGTGGCAGCCCCCTGTACATTGACGGTCACGCCCCCTACTTTCAAAGTCCAAAGGCTAACCCGTCTGGTCTAAATATGAAATTTGATTTTTCCAATAGATACGAGACCAATTCCAGATTAACACAATTTCCACACTGATACTGTGACAAATCAGCATTTCATATTCTTGGCGACCATCATATTAAAACAATTTGTAGAAATGTTGTATACTTACTTCCGTCTGCTTCTCACTTGCTAACAAATCAGACCATGTGTTGTTAAAAGATGCTAAAAGACTGCCCGAAACTCACCGCAATAGCCTATAATAGCTTGTTGTTAATGTGCTGCTCACCAGTCATCTCAGAGCAATTTGATCTAGACAAGAACCGGGCTCTCACCAGGGCCAGCTTGAACAAAAGATTGGTAACTTAGCCCATGAGAAGGCTGTCGTGTTTGGGCTGGGGGCGTGAGTGGCAAAGCCGCATGAAGGCTCTTGGTGACATGCCAATGCAGAAAAACACTATTTAGCCTGCTCAGACACTAGAGACAGATACTAGAGCCTGCTCGCAGGCTATGAGTAACTCTATCCACCTAAAAAATCAGTATCCCTGACTGGATAGTGATGTACCCAATGGATAGCTTTATGCAGCTTTTGACCAACTGGGCCAGATATATAGCTAAGGGTTGTTCAGAACTAGTCAATAATTTTTTAGCAATTACAGTCTGTGGCTGAAGTAAAGCCAAGAAAATAAATAACAACAAAATAATTTTTGCTCATATTTATTTATTAGACATTGCTGAAGTGAATTATTTCTATCATCATTCATAATATCTGGATTCCAGATTCTGGTTTTTGGTTCCGGATTGTGGATTCCAGATTCTGGATTCCGGATTTCGGTTTCCAAATTCAGTGTTTTAGGGTTGCCCCAGATGATGTATGTGCATATGTTAATCTTGAATAATCTGAAATTTCAGAGAGTTTAAAAATATCATATCATACCTGTGATGGTTCTGAGGTGGAGGGCTGTTACATGTACATGTAAATGTCTCATGCAAGATTTTTCACTCGTTATGATTCAGGTGCAAATAGTTTCTGTATCTGTTGATGTGCAACAATCTACACCAATATTTCAACCTAATAATGTACAGTGTATATTAATTAACCAAATTACGCTGTTTTTACTTGACCAGTGCTACTACATAGTAATGTGATGTTGAAGTGCACAAATTTAAAAACACGCCCTGAGTGTCAACTTGTCAAGTATATGAACTGGCCAGACAGTGTAGATTAAAAATTCTCTGAAAGGTAAGATGTTTCTTAAACATTATTTTGTAATTAATGATTTCTCAGACATTGTTTTCTTCAAGAAAAGATTCATACCCCACATGGAGGTTTTTTCTCTATTAGAGCTCTTGATTCCTGATACTTTAATTTGGAATTTCTAAAGACTGGCCATGAATGGGTGTTGGGTGTGAATATCTTCTGGAACTGCACATTCATTCATTGAGTAAGCAAGAACATCAGTATTTATCCTGACAAACTCTGATTTTCTTCTGGAAGCTGAACTCATATACAGTTGTGCAGTTACATGTACAACCAAACAGCCTGGATGACCCTGTGATTGGGACTGTGCACATTGTTGTAACCCTCAATGTTCCAGTTTCTTGTTTGAAGCAAATTGCATTTGCTCTTGAAAGCAAGTGGCGAAGTTCATAACAGTTATGTAAGTTTGCTTTGTATTTCAGGGCAGAGCCTGCCACAGTGAAAGTTGGAGTACCAACCCCTAGCATTTGATTCACTAATAACACTCAGTAAACAACTAACAATGAAGTACACTGTATATCAAAGAAAGGAATTACAAGACTGTTCCTGTCAGTCAATATATGAACAGTTTACAGATGGGGAGCCTGTATTAAAACATCAAAGATTTTCAAAGCAACCATGGCCTGGTGAGATATTTCTGAGGAAATATAAATTTAAGGTCCTTGTGATTGCTTATAGGCATTGATTTTTATTGTAAACAATATCTTCCTGAGTGTATTTTTCTTGTGTACTAATTGTTGTAGAACACAGACATCACTGTTACGACAGAGATATTAATTTGTGAAAAGTTCTATAAACAAATGCATCTGGGAACAAATTAATTTATCATGGATGCAGCTTCTGAGAGATCCCCAATATTAATGGAACATACACTGTTCAGACATGTAAAAGAGTTCAGTAATTCATTACTTATGATTGTAATGCTTTGTTTGGTTTCTCTGCATTTACAGACAACTTGATGGGATTATAGATTCTGCACCAAGTTCATTGAATAAACTGACTTGGAGGTTCAGTTCTGCAACCCATCCTGTTTGTAGTAATATCATAGCTGCAACATTGTGACAGATACACTGCATTGCATTATTAAGAAACACATATTAACTAATTATCTTTAAGTGCCTTTTAAATTAATCAGTTTTTCTTAGAGATAATTTACTCATGGTTTAAATAATTGGCTTTTTGGCTTTAAAATGATATTTATTGAGCTTTTAAATCAATTTTGTGATAATCTGCATTGGGCATGGCATAAATTGATATTTTGCCAACACAAAATGGAGAACTGGGTCTTAAGCAAAGTTGCAGGATTATCATTTTTGTAGAAAGAAAGGGTTGAGAAATTTGTGACATTCTACAGACAGCCTTGCCATTCGCAATGTTTGATAAGGCTAATTTGTTCCATTCTGTTGTAGAAATAGTGTTCTCTTATTTATAAATTATTTCAATCTGTTGTTTAAATGATTGCCTTATAACCCCATGCCTGGCTTTGGTGCATGTAGGATATTGATGTATTTTTTAGCCATTTTGCTGTAAATTATCTTAATTGATGTGTCAGTCAAAACATATCTTGGATATGCTGGGCTCTTCTGACAAATGTACCTATGCCTGATAACCTTGGAGTGCATTTGGTTGTGTAGTGCAGACAAATACATGTACATAATATAACTTCCTCTTAGCTTACTGATAATTCTTGGTATAATTTAATCATAGCAAAATTAATTAATGGAACCCAATAACAGCTCTTGTAGTCCACAATGCCAGTCGAGAAAAAGAACAAATCACATTGAAATTGAATAATAAAATTATTATTAGAAGCCTATGCAAGTATTCATGATCAGCAAAAAAAATATATCGTAAGTACCATTCATGCGAGGGTGATTTTGCTTATTGCAAACCCTTCCAGCAGGAGGAGACTCCATACAATAGTGAAGATGGCTAAATGTATCTTTGGGGACAAGCTAGAAAACAAAACTTTCCAACATTTCACATATGTATACTGTTTTGGTATTTTTGTGAGATTTCATTTGGTAGAGATTCAAGGACTGAGTATATTGTAACCACTGCATTTCAATCAGTCCCCACAACAAAAAAATGTGTAAACTTCTTTTGTGTGGGAGTCCCCATGTTAACTAAGGAAGAATATAATGATTAATAACAATGCCTTGAATAAGGTAGGAAAGAACAAGAAATGCCACCAAAAAGCACAGAAGACAGTTCTGTTCTGTGATCAAGATTTTTGGTGGCTTCCAAGAAATCCTTGAAATCATGGCTCTATATTTCATAATTACACCATCTTACACCTCGATCTGCTGATGTAATACTAGTTCCGGCTGAAACTATTAAATCATTCGCAATTTACCTCATACATGTTGGATTATTTTCATTAGTAACAACATTCCGAAAAATAACTGAGGAGCTCCGCTTTTAGGCTGGCCTAAATCTATATATTATGAAAATGTCAGCAATGTGCACACGTAAACCTTTTAATTGTGTTTGTTAACAAGGTTGGACAATGATATTCAAGGCAGTTGGCGGCGTTTCTTCAACAGAAGTGGGTCACTAGTGGAATTCCCCCTTGACACTGTCAGAGAATGTTAATGCTGCCCTTGATGTAACTACAACATATCTGAGACACTACAAGAACCGAATTGTTGTGAACTGAACTACTTTTGATCCTCAGGAGGTAAACGTTATGCTAGGTTATCAAACGGAGCTGGGGAAAATCGTAAAACAACTATCGATTACACTATCGAAAACAGATCACATTGCTAGTCTGTATTAGTTACTAACTGAATTAAGACGTAATCCTACAGGAAACGACCAATTTCATCTTTTAGTGGGCAAAAATCTTGTACCAGAATAATTTCAAGCATATTAAAGTCCTTTTTGCATTTTCTAAAAGCTAAAGATATAACTGTTTGCCTGAAATTACACCAAAAACAATTACTCTAAGACATACAAGATAGGTGCAAGGGGATGGTGATTGGCGGGTGGTAGGGTGATGTTCAGCGACTGTTCGTTCATCCCTGACAGAGATTTCGACTTGTCAACTGTCTCTTTACTTTATTTGACATTGCCATACCAACCACATACAATTATTTTGACATACAGTTTAACCCAGAATTCTCTCATTTTGGACCGAATTCTCCTTGGGCAACATTGTAGACTATCGTTTTTCATTCTGTTATCACTTTCGGTTTCTTTTGCGTCATTTCGGGTATTTTCTGACTTTTTGAGAAAATAGGGAATCTTTTGTATTATTTCCAACTGAATGCTTTCTTTACACATTATTACAAATTTCAAGATCAAATATTAATAACTTGAAATGAAACGTCAGATATGATTAAACTCGAGTTTGTTTTATCTTGATCCATGTTTTAAACAACAAGGTCGTGATGCATCATACGATATGAGGAAAACCTTTGGACATTTTAACAGTCGAACTTGCAAGTGGTTTGTGAACTGCTCTTTGAACTCGCAACTATTGTGTATGTCAAGTTTAAATCGAGATGCAAACCTATTGCAAAAGTTGGAGGTCGAATCGAACTGCTATTTAAAATCTAGAGCATAATATGCATTTCAAGTGGATCTTATAAAAATATTTCATGACACAATATTTTTCTAATGCAAAGCTGTTTGCATTCCTTACCTGTGTTTTTCGAATGTCGATGTTTTTTCCTCCATCGTCAAATTCTCCAGAAGCGAACTTGCAAAATAAATCCTGAAAGGTAATGACGTATCCACTACGGACCTAGCGTACCAAAGCTTTAAAATTTTAGCCTGAGTTTTCGAATAAAGACGCAGACAAAAGCCATTTCTTTTCTTTGTACTCAATTGAGGAGAACTGGGTAAAAAGTAATAGTAACGCCAGTTGGTGTTTGTTCGTACAAACGTTACTAATGACAAATAATAAAAAAAGAGAGAGACGGCCCCAAAAAAAGAAGCGGGCAGGGACGAGAAACATTTGCTACTTTTTTTGTTGTTTCTATTTTTACTTGGCCTAAAGGACGACGATATCGGTTTACAACGACAACCAAGGGGAGGGGTTCCACTTACCCCTCTGTTTTGCAAATAATGTCATTGTATTATTTGAGAAAATAGTGAAATCCAAGGCCGATCCAAGATGGCGGGCTTACTGACATTATGTGACGATGGCCAAAGTCATTACCAGCTAAAATATATCACCTTGTAAATGACGCCGTGGAATATCTTTTTACAACGAAAACCCAGGGAAGGGGTTCCACTCACCCCTTTGTTTTGCAAATGATGTCATTGCATTGTGATTTTAGGTCCGTGTAGTGTTGTACGAGAGAGGAAATGAAGTGGTCTCTCTTAAGCTCAATGGTTCTGGCACAAACAGGTTAGACTGGTTTTCACAGACAAACCTTATTTCGTCTCCATGGAATGACCTCACAACTGATGCAAGCTTACAATTTTTCAACTTGATCGGCGGACCGAAGCGATACTTCGATATTAGCAAGTCCTACGGAGGTTGTGGTAGTGACGTTGGGTGATTAGTTATTACTGGACCTGATTGCGCTTGGGAAACGCGTTTCGCTATGCCAAGTATTCAATACAGCAAGCTGGGGAACGCTGTTGTCTGGGAGGATTATGGTAAATGCAGTGTCTTGTAGTACACTATTTTAAGTGATGCATGCGACTCTGACCAGATTAATCCTTCTACGTCGTAGGAGTCCTGTATTGTACACTGCACACTCGCGTGAGCGCAAGCTTCAGCATAAAGATAGAACAGCGCAATTCTCGATTTAGAAAGCCTTTTTCGAGGAAAGGGAAGGGAGGATTATTTTTAACAGTTCAACTTTTTGAATTTGTCGAGATTGGTTCCTCCAGAAGTTTATCGCCCCACGAGTTGAAAGTTAACAGAAGCTTTTTACAATGTAAGGCGCATATACTGTAAGTGGGAAAATGTCAGCAGATCTAGAATAGGGTGAAAAAGGAAAGTAAAGTCGACTCTCGCTGCGACGGCCGCCTGAAGGTCGCAGTTTACTGGCGACTGTGGAGAGGTGGCCATTTATGGTCAATTATCTGCCTGCCAGGAATCATGGTAGTTGTATTCATCAAAACACAGATTCAGTCCAAGATGATAGATACAACTACCATGATTCCCTGCGGGCTTGTCCCAAAGAGGAAATTGACCACGTTAGGAGGTTATAATATTCAACAGTTATTCGAATTTTAGTAAAATTTTCAGAGGTGAATATCAAGGACTACAAAATAATGGACTAAAACATAAAAACACAGATGCCAGTGTTCGTGTGCATATAATACAGCCGTAGTTTTAATAATAAGCTTACATGTACCCCGATTGCCAATCGTTTTACTCATCGAGTTCGGTAGTAAAACAAAAGAGCAAAACACTGCGAAAAATAAATTTATCTGGTACCTTTGTTTTATCGTTGTTAGCTTCATTCACAGTTGTCATCATCTCCTAAAGATGAGTAGCTTTAGTTTGAAGAAAAATAAATTTCGGTCAATCGATCTGACCTGCTGGCGATCGACGCAACCACTGCGTTTACGATTCTTAAAAGCCTTGAATACGAGTTCTTGAAAAGATTTTTGGTCCAAGAGCGACAGCAGTCATTTTCAAAATTCTCCATCCTTTTGATTATCCTGTACTCGCTTTGATGTCTTTCAGCAACTGTCCGCAATGTTTACTTCCCGAGATGGCAAAGATGGGGAACTTAGTAACCAAGCTCCAGCGGGAGTGAATATAACGTCACATGATAAGCTTTTCGACCAATCAGAATGTCCGATTCTTATATTCACCTTTGGAAGTTATACTAATAACAAATATCTCCACTGGGACGAAAATGAGTGGCTTATTGCAGAAAGGTGTCCGATTTTTCTTTTTTTTTGGGGGGGGGGAGGAGGAGGGGGGGTGGCCGTTTGAAACGGTTCAACTGTATTTGCGAGACTGGTCATGATGGGAGGAGATGAAAATACCAGATCGTTTTTTTTTTTTTTTTTTTTTTTAATTACTGTGATAAAGTTTGACAGTGAATATATTTCTCAAATGCAAGTTTCGTTCATGTAGCACCCCGGTAAATGGAATAAAAGACTGGAATACCAGGCGTCGTTCATTAATCTGCACAACTTAAATGTTTTAATTGTTTTAGATTACAATTGTCCTAGTTTAAAGTTAGGTTTAAATGATCCCAAACGAGGCCTAGGAGTAGCCGTTTTATACCGCTCAGAACTCCAGTTTATGTAGTCAAGGGCGAAACGTACATTTATTGTTTTGTGTCAATTTTATTTTGCAGGAAATGTTGGCGTCGCTGACGTGCTAGTCGTGTTTGTCAGATGAATGCACCAAGAAGACACATCATTGACCATTACATCTTTTGTAGCAGTATATCAGTCATTTGGGTGCAGATACAGAGTTCTCTTATTTTGGTCAGACCAACACCTGAATAACATTACGATTAATAGGTTGTCAATAGCCTTTATGCATGATGAAATCAGGCAAGCAAATTTCACCACCAGCCCTCGTTTTGAAAATTTATCATGGACAAATTCCCAAAGAAGCAGAGATAAGAATAACACCCTCGTCAAGACAACACGAAGGTGCCGGAGGTTTTAGAAATATTCTCGCAAACGAGGCTTGATGGTGAGTTTTAGTCGTGTGAAGTTATCATATATAAGACCTATTATATTCAATCACTGACACTCAGCCCACTTTATATATCGACAGGTGTATCTTATTAATGTTAGTTACAATACAAGATTAGCTACGAATAAACAATTTCGACTGACAGGGATCACTTAATGTAATCAATAACAATATAACATATTGGAGAAGCCGCGGTTGGTGCATGGAGCTTTGTAGATTGAGTGGTCAGATTTCAGCAGGGCAGGCCAGGGTTATGGTTTTGTATCTTAAAACAGATTCTTTAAGTCCTCTTTCAAAAGGCTTCTTTAGCGGATTAAATGATCAGGGATAGGTCCTGCAATGAACAAGTTTCCCATGCGGTGGCAAAAATATTGATTACCAGTAGTTTGATGCTAAATAATACGGAAATAGGACCATCCAGTTATTCTGGCTAACGGTTGTCACGTGCTGAAACAATTTATCTCTCCAAGTAAATGACTAGTCGACGAGCTGAGCTTTCTGCTAAATGATACAGCGTACGTCATATTCATCTTTGCCACTGCGTCTCACTCTCTTGTTTTCGAGACCATTTTCACTCTCGTTATAGTCCATACAAATCCTATACAAGCACGCGCTGGAGTATGCAATATCTTTCTGGCGACAGAGCCTTAAACATTAAAATAACTTAGATTTCTAAAATGTGTTAAGAGATTGTTTTGCATTTGCTTATTTCATGCAGTCAGGAAATTTTACTGAAAGGCCAATATTTATTAACCAAAAATGTATGAATTCCTTCATCGAGCCAAATTTTGCTCGTTAGGGGCTAAGAATGGTCAATTGGACAGAATTATGGAGAAAAAGAAAGTTTTGCAGAAATTTGTGCTTTATCTTTAACCCTTTGAATACTCAACCTTCACCAAAAAAATACCGTTTTTTACCGCTTTGTTAGGCTTTTTTGGCTGCCACGACGCTAGACAAGCCTAAGTTTTGCTAAGATTATGCATGCGCGTAAGCCAAAATTTGGACTTTTTTTTGTCATTGTCCGTTCTCAATTTGTTTGTTGCCCCTTTCCTTTCCTTTTCCCCTCGGCCCTTATACTCTGACTACCTTGTGGGTTGCATGTTCTTTCTGGCTGCCGTGGAAAGTTGGATGTTACTTACGGGCGAAGCCTAGAAATGGACCTTGATCAATCATAGGCATAGTGGACCATTTTACCACCGTTTTTGCACCAAAACGGATGACTTTGTTTTTCGATTTGCGACGTCGGAATGTCGTCGATATCTAAACCTGACCATTGTACGGAAAGGCCTATCCTAGCTCTACCATCTGCTTATCAATAATATCTGGTGACATTTAAATTGATGACGTCACAAGTGGTACAAAGAGCACGACCATTGAGTGGCCGTATATGGCTACTTGGGCGTCAAGGGGTTAAAGTTTTAAGTAAGCACAAACTTAAGATCGAACTAGGTCACTAACAGTCCAGCCATGGACTTTGAGAAACTATAATATGCCAAGTGTACGAGTCAAGTTACGTCAGAAATTTTATACCCTTATCTTGTCTCAATGTGGCACACCCCATGCAGCCGGAAGACACGATTTTATTACCAAATCCATTAGATAATACGATACATTTATCAAAAATTCACATCACAAGCTATAACCTCTCGCCATGAACTTCACAAATTATACAATGTAATCAAGTTAGCTATGAAGTTTATTTCATCCTCTGTTATTACACGTGAGTTACTGATTCTATCACATGACCAGAAGGCAGAGATCCCATGAGATAGCACGGCGCTTGCGCAAGTCATTGCACAATTTGCGCTTATCGCGGTAAGTCACGCCATTTCTTGGAGCTTGGTTTTTCTAAGCTAAAAACCTATTGACACGAATTGCTGGCGAGGTTAACATAGTTAGCTTCAAATCTTAGTCCAGCTAAGGCCCTAACGTAGTTGGGTGCCAATAATTCAGTGGGATTATACCCGGTCCCAACTCAGAAGACAACATAACTGACGAGCGCGGCCCTGAAACGTCAACGCGAACGGACATTGGCGCTCAGAATATGCCTTCAGCTACCGCTTTCGCGGATATGTTCAAAGCTGCCTTGGTTCCGGTTCTGAGCCAGCTGACCAACTTAAACGAGAATGTGAGCTCAGTGCTCCTGGACGGGCAGGACGAACCCGATGAGGACGGTGAAACCGCCTCTGGTGACGGGCCCGCCAAAACTGCGGACATGGATGCAGATTTATCTGCGCTCCTCGCCTCTGCGGGCAAAGATGATAGTAAAGAGGCTATGCCGGACGACGACCTCTTGAAGGAACTCGCGCAGGACTTAACAGTAAGCGAGAAGACTTCTCCGCCCCTTCGCGAAGGTCTGGCGGTTATTTTCAATAATCTTTTGTCGGAAAAGATGGGGGACGAGAAGCTCAAGGCCAAACTTGAAAAATATCCTCGTCCTGAGAATGTCAAGGCCTTGCGAACACCGAAAGTGAACCCCTCAATCTGGAGTCAGCTTTCGACTACTATGAAAGCTCAAGATGTAAGATCACAAAAAGGCCAAAACACTCTTATCGGCGCTATTACAGCCATGACAAAGACCGCCGATTTGGCGCTAGGAAAATACAGCCAAGACAAAGAACTGATCACTTTGTTGACCGATGCTGTTGCAGTGGCACTTCAATACAACCATGAGGTGAATCACTCCCGACGCCTGGCCATGTAGAAAGAGATGCATAAAGACTATGCAGCCCTCTGCAACCTGTCCACTGTGGAGGGCACCTCAGGGTACCTGTTTGGAAATTTGTCAAAGCTCGCGAAAGATATCACAGAGGCCAATAAGTTGACGAAAAAGGTTCGCCCCCAACATTCCGGGACTTCCCGAGGTGATAAATACGTTGGGCGCTCAGCATATGGCTCGAGCCAGCGAAGATTTCAGCCCTACCCTAGAGGAAAACCCTCTGATTTTTTAGGCAAAAACCGCTTCTCAAAGCCGCCGAGAAAGAAAAAGGACGGCGAAACGAGCCAGCGCCAATGAAGGTGCCTGAGGTATGTAACGCAGAACTCACATCTTTGTCTATTGACATTGTACATAACTTGATAAATTCACAAACAAGTTTCCACGCCGGAGAGCTCAAAATTTTTTGGCCGCAGTGGGAAGCGATAACGACTGACCCTTCTATTCTTCAGATTGTTACTGGAGTTAAAATTGAATTTAAAAACAATGTTGCACCCACGCAATTTTATGGCAGACCTAGTGTATTTAACGCTCATCAGCATTCCATTGTCAAAGCTGAAATTGCCAAACTTCTTGCTAAAGGGGTCATTATCCCGGCGGCACAGGAAACAGAGGAATTTATCTCCACAATATTTTTACGACCGAAGAAAGATGGCACACACCGTACCATTCTAAATCTCAAAGCGTTTAACGAATTTATAGCTTACCATCATTTTAAAATGGATACACTAGAGGCCGCTGTAAACATGGTGAGGCCAGGTTGTTTTATGGCTTCGGTGGACTTAAAGGACGCGTATTATACCGTCCCTATCCACCCATCTTACCAGAAATACTTAAAGTTCTGTTTTGACGGTGTTTTCTACAAATATACCTATTTGCCTAATGGCCTAGCTAGTGCTCCGCGCATATTTACCAAACTATTGAAACTTGTGTATGCCACACTTCGGAGCATCTCAATTCAGGGTATATCGACGTTTCTTATCTACAAGGCGACACCTCCGCGGAATGTTATAAAAATGTCATTGACACCATCACGTTATTTATCAAATTAGAGTTTCATATCCATCCAGAGAAATCGGTTTTCATACCTTCCCAGAAATTAATTTTCTTAGGGTTTGTACTGGATTCTATTGCTATGACAGTTACGCTTACGGAGGATACAGTTCAACGGATTCTGTCTGTGTGCGCTACGCTCTTACAAACAGAAATGCTTACAATTAGACAAGTTGCAGAGGTTATCGGTATTCTGGTGTCCAATTTTCCGGCCCGGTGCTCAGTACTGACCACTACACTACCGCCACCTTGAGCGGGATAAATATCTCGCACTCATGGCAAACAAAGGTGATTACGCGGGGAAAATGCAATTATCTCCTCCCGTTTTAACAAAAATCCGGTGGTGGCGCGATAATGCCATAACTCTCAAGCGAGATATCCACCACGACCACCCCAGCATCACAATTCAGTCAGACGCATCAACACTGGGCTGGGGGGCGGTTCTTGGCACTCAGAAAACGGGGGGGAGATGGACCCCTTCGGAGGCTGGATATCATATAAACATATTGGAATTACTTGCAGCCTTTTTTGCGTTAAAGTGTTTTTGTAGCCATATGAACAACTGCCATATCCAAATTCAGATCGACAATACCACAGCCCTAGCTTACATAAACAACATGGGGGGCTCAAAATCCAAAGACCTAAATCAGCTAGCTGTTCAAATTTGGGAATGGTGTATATCACGATACATTTGGCTCTCAGCTGTGCACATAGCTGGTAGGCTGAACACTAGGGCTGATGAGAAATCACGCGTGTTTTCAGATAATCACGAGTGGATGTTAAACAAACACTCTTTTGACGAGATACTAATGCGCCACCCCGGACTCGATTTCGACTTGTTTGCAAGTCGCTTAAACTATCAGATCAGTAGTTACTGCTCGTGGCATGCGGATCCTAATAGTGCACACGTAGACGCATTCACCATGAATTGGAATGGGCATCAATTTTATGCTTTTCCACCTTTTAGCCTCCTTCCAAGATGCCTTCAGAAGGTCAGTCTAGACCGAGCACAGGGTGTTCTAATTGCTCCGCTTTGGCCAACCCAAACGTGGTTTCCGGTACTCCTACAACATTTGTGCGACCAGCCCTGGATCCTACGCCCACGCCCAGATCTTCTGCAACACCTCTCACGCAGCGGCCCACTTCCCCTACACAGGAATCTTCATCTGATGGTATGTCCTGTATCAGGGGATCCTTCAGCCGTTACAACTTTCAGAGGAGGTTACCGACATTCTCATGGCAGCTTGGAGGAAAGGCACTCAAAAACAGTATGCCACATACCTTAAAAAATGGATGGCATTTTGTGGTGAAAGACAAATTAATTGTTATTCACCACCACTGAGCGACACCCTTCAATTTCTCTCGGGGCTTTTTAATCAAGGGCTTAGCTACTCTACCCTTAACACTGCTCGCTCTGCATTATCTACCATTATTATGATAGACGGGGGGACAAGCTTTGGTAGCCATCATCTTGTTACACGCTTTATGAAAGGGGTATTTGAATCGCGTAGACCCAAACCTAAATATGACAAAATTTGGGATGTTTCAGTGGTTTTGAAACATTTATCTTCCTTATACCCTAATGAAAAATTGTCTTTAAAGGAATTAACGCACAAGGTACTTATGCTGATTTTATTAGTTTCGAGTCAACGAGGGCAATCGATACACTACTTAGATCTAAAGCATCTTACCATGGAAGAGGAAAATTATTCCTTTGACGTCGCTGAGCATATCAAGACCAGTACTCCCAGAAGCCCATATACGAGGATTGACATTGCTGCCTATGAGCCAGACAACTCAATTTGTCCTTTGGCTTGTCTCAAAGCATATATCAACAAGACCAAGGACTTGCGTAAAAACGAAACAAAATTGTTTATTAGTTATGTTAGACCCCATAGGCCTGTATCTAGGGACACAATTTCAAGGTGGACTAAGGAAACTCTTAGACTTTGTGGGATTGACACCAAGGTGTTCACAGCACATAGCACTAAGTCAGCATCCATTTCTAAAGTAAACGAAAAGGATGTCCCTGTCCATGAGATCATGGCTAAGGCAGGCTGGAAGTCTGCCGAGACCTTCCGCAAATATTATAATAAACCTGTTGTTCAAGGAAACAGACTAGCTTCCGCTATCCTTGACCGGTGAAAACGTCGCAATGTTCCTTGAATATCACATGTACTATTTTCGCTTATTTTGTTACTGTTAGACCATAAATTACAAACATATTTATCATTGCTTATGCTCGATCTCTTGCTTTTGTGTGGATTTCATGTCTCCTCTTTGAGTGCATGTCGTATGGGTGCATCAACGCTTTAAAGTCTCATGGGATCTCTGCCTTCTGGTCATGTGATAGAATTGGGAAATTAAACGAGACTTACCTGTAAGTTGAAGTTTGATTGAGATTCTATCACATGACATCAGAAGGCGAGAGATCACATGCCCGCCACTATCACACCCACCCTCTCTTAGGCAACTTGGTTGCCTGTCTTCTTCTAGTTTGACTTTTTCCAGCCTGCATACTGTCTTTTGATGCACCCAGTACGTGGCTTTTAATTATGACTTGCGCAAGCGCCGTGCTATCTCATGTGATCTCTCGAAACTACCTAAATGTAATGGATAACGCCAGAGTAGACTTACCTATACACACGTGCAAACAAAAACACACGCAGGTAACAAACAAGAGCAGAGGCATAAATATGAAAGGAAGAATAGAAAACGACTCATTTCTTCTTGTGTCCATGCTTCCATTGTTACGCTGCCCCTGTACGTAAGCCGGAATATAACACCGAGTTGTACTTCGTTTTACAGTCGTTCCTTGGACGATGCAAACCTACTTGTCTGATCATACATTTTAGTATGCTGTAATGGTTAATCAATATTAAAGTTAAGGACGCTGCGTGAGTAGCGATGCACATAATTATGGGTTATTGACAATGCGTGAGGTCAAGATGACCGGATGACATCCTTCCAACAAGGAATTGTCTTTAGCAAGTTTAGTTTTAGATTTTTAATGGCGGAACTCCAGCGACCAGAAGGACCTCCAAGCGGAACCCCATACCCATATAGGAAACAAAAGGAAGCCCATGAATTGATTTTCTCATGGTCCTCATGACTAGAGGTATTGCTCGTGGGCGCGTACGCACGACGGCGACGGAGTTGCGTAAGATGGCAGCCATACTCCAGCTGATAGGTTGACAGAGACATGCACCCTTGGTTTATAGCGTCCTTCTTTGATATTGGACATCCATGTTACGAGATATCGCTTGACCAAATCGTGGGCTCAAGTTTAGAGCTCCTCAAGGTCATGTATTTTTTTTTTAAGTTGACCGCTGACCAAGGAGGGTTGTCTCGGGTACCCGAGACCATATAAATGGGGCCTTTGTCGGGCTTTGAACAACGGCCTAGGAGTTCCGTTTTCAGGCTTGGCTAAATCTATCCTCATCTATATATTATTCAGCCTTTGCGTTCGACCAGTTTGGCGATCTTCGGGCCAAATCAAATTCGTTTTTTTCGATTTTCTCGAATTTTAGTCCTTCTATTGTAAAAAGGAAACCGGGATAAACTCCGGCCTGATGGGCCACTTGGCTCGTATGCAGACTTTACCTTTTATTGTAAAAAGGAAGAGAAAAACAAAAATAGAATATATTCATTATATAGAAGGGTATAGAATAATGAAATCTCCGTTTTCAAGAATCTATCACCGATGCTTCTTAAAATAAAACCTATTTGCTGCTGTTAGTCTTTCTTTTTGCAGTATGTGAAGGCTCTATTTTCTATTCATTCCATTGTAATTCAGCATCAAAATGCCTTCATTAAAAAAAAAATAAACATCTATAACAATTTAATGAAACTAATTGTAGAATTCTTGTCATTAGAGAGAACAACAATTATTTAATATAGCAAATCTACCTGTTAAAAAATAAATAAATAATAAAAACATAAGCATTGCCCGGTTCAGCGAGAAAAATAAAGACATAATTTACATTATTTGTCGTCCATTCATTCTATTTATTTAGTTTGACTGCCAGCTATTAGAAAGGTCCGAACTGTTCTTGACGATGACGTTGAAGGAAATTACAAGCATTAAATTCTGAAAGTCAAACTCAATGTTTCCATCTACTTGTATTTTGAATGAATAAAGGACCTCAATTTCAACCTCTCTCAGGTTAGTTTTGTAATTTCGTCTTAACGATCGACTTTATTTTGAGAGGATATCTAGTTGATCGGCCAACGTTCGGCTATTTTAAACGTCTTGATTTAGTGACCTCGAATTGTTTTCTGCAAGTCAGGGAGAACACTTTTGTTCATATTTTTTTGAGGAAGTCTCAAAATAAACAAATTTGCGGCCACAAACAGAGTTCCTTCTGAGGGATAGCTGTAGGTGGTTACCTGATCGCCCGCGGGTCGAGTTTGAAGAGTTGCAGTTCATATGGTCAAATAATATATCATCCAAAAGACCTTTGGACTTTCGGGAAATAATAACAGAAAACAGAAAAAATATATATATATATAAAAAAATAAAAATAAAAAAATAAAAAAAAATAACAATAATAAACTACCACTGCCAGATGGCCAGAGTTGTAAGCTCTAACCGACAAAACTGTTAATCTGCGCTCGGCTGGAAGTTTTTCCATTGCTGTATATATCCATAAAAAATCGGCAAATCCGGTGGAATAAAAAGTGAAATGTAACGTACAAAGTTGAAGTTAGTGAATTACCATTAGAAGTCTACTCTTTCGCAAGTAAACATGATGGACTGTGCATGTCTTACTGATAGGTGCGAATTAAGATTCGCCAAATTTGCCATCAGCTGAAAAGTGAGCCGAAACTTGAATTGAGGTTCCAGTACTTTATTAAGAGGGTCATATGCATTTTGTGATGTATTGTTCTTTTAATTTGGGTAGCCCAATATGGCTTAAAACGATAATCAAGAAAGCAGTTATGTTCATTTTAAGAACAAAGCACAGCATAAGAGATTCTGTACAAGTAATTGTTGGCTTAGTCTTGTGTAGATTTCTACCGGTTGAATTGTCTATGTTCAGTATAATCAAATCATAAAAGCCTTATCGCTCTTAAATATTGATCATGGGGAATTTCGAACAGTTAAAACGGAATTGTTGTATTTCAGTGTTAACAAACGATCTGGATTGCATGATCGTTTCTTGCAGCTTTCTTTCGCGTGAAGCGTGACCTGTGCGACAGGTGCTCGAGCACGTTTTTGTTTGTTGTTTTGTTTTGCTGTTGATAGTATTGTTTTTGTTTACAACAGAATACGCAACATAATCAGTAAAAGACGAAAATAGCTCAGCAGCTGACATGCTTAAACCAGGACAGTTATATTTTTGTTTTTTGATATCGTACACTCTCTCAGTTGAGGAATCCAATCACAGCCTCAATAACCACAATGACTGTGCAAATTTTAGTTGTTTTCCTGGACCTTTCGTTTCTAGGCCTAGCCTATGCCATTGAATAAGAAGTCGCAAATTTTTCTGTTATTTTGTGAATGACTTCACGGGAGTTTGGTCAGGTGCTTCACTGTAAGTGAATACTCATTAGCGGAATAGACTTGGATGCAAATAACTTCTGCATTGAAAATCGGCATTGATAATCGTAATTTTGGGCCGCTTCAAGGACGCCGAAAAAAAACTCCTTACAATGACCTCAAGCGAAAATAAATATGCTTTGGCCAGTGACGCCACATGTTTTTTTTTTTTTTTTTCAGTTCGCTTCCTTGGAGCTGTCAAATGTGTGGTTATATTTTTACCCTCCTTATAGTCATTAAAAAATCAACCTAACGGCGGGAATTCGCAATATGTAGTTTTGAAAGTCCATTCTTAAAGAGAAACAATCAAATCTCTGATACAGCCCATGTTTCGCAGAAATTCCCAAGTGAAGTATGTTTTTGCACTCGCAATGCCTTTTCTTGACACAAAAAGGTGTGCTTTATATAGGCCTCAAACTTTAGGCGTGTTTTTATAATCAGTAAACATATTTTTTGGATTGGTCGTGTGAGGCTCTTAATGTTTTTCCCTTGTTAGCAGCTGTGGGTGGCAAAACATATTGATCTCCCCTTTACAAGAATGCCATAAATTGCCCGATCTTCTCTGGTAATTTGGTCCACAAACATCTTTGATGTTAAAGGTTGTTCTGGGATGATGACAACAAGAAAACCACTCTTTTGGTATCTGTTTAGTACTACAGTGAACGTAGGTACGTTAAACTTCCTTTATTTATTATAGTTATTTTCTTTTAACTTTCTCTCAATTCTGTTTTCGAAAAGTTAAGTTACAAACTTCGGAAGCCTTAAATTGAGAAAGTGGAAAAAAAGTGATCAGGCTAAAAGAATAAAACTGCCCTGGTACCTTGCTATTTGAAGAACGAACCTGGAAAATATCGATGTATTGTTATAGTTTTCGAAATATTTGGAAACATTGAGAGCGTTCGTCTTTTCACATTAATTATTCATAAATTAGAGTCAAATGTTGCAAAATCTATTCGCTTGTATTAAAAAATTCTGCAACGTTAGAAAGCAAAATTTCCTATGTTTTGAGAATGAATGTTTACTTTTTATCTCTAGCAATGGTACCGTCGACAGTAGTTTTAGGGGGTTCAGCTCTTTTTAACGAATTACACCTCGAGCTTTTCGAATATTGACACAAGTTTAATAACATCAAAAGTTTAAGGTGTCCCATACCGGTTTCCATGGAGCATCGCTAGCCTCCCGTTTCTAGTTGATGCTACAATAACGTTATCAATGAAGTTCAATTATTGTAAACAAATTATGGCCTTTTGGGTAACGAAAAAAATGTTGCCATAGCAACATTATGACTCGTTTCAAACACCCTTAATTTTATGGGCTCACAACTGAAACGGAAGTTCGCCGGTGACCCCCATTTTTTTATTGCCGAAATTTGATTAGCACGTAGACATGTACTGCTTTGCCAATGGTAAAAATAAAATAAAATGAACTAAGGGAGAAAATCAGGGCCACCTTAATGTTTCCCAATAGTTAAGGTTGTTCAGATCTAAAGCAATGCACTATTTGTTTTTCAAAATAAGTTCTTTCAGAAGACTGCAGAACTGTACAATTCCAACCTCAAATAAAGGACAGGTTTCTCGAAAATCAACTGTTAAGAAGTAGGAAAGTTCAAAGCAGATCAAAGTGCGAGTTACGCTGCTATCAAGCGGCCGATTGTGTGTCCTACAACTTTGGTCCAACCCAAAGTGATACGCCATCATGCGACTTGAACAATAGTACACATTTGCAAGTCTCGAGCAGCGACTTCGTGACCAAAGAGGATTACATCTACCGACATATTTTGGTAAGAAACGATAAAAAAGTTAAAGCTTATGTTTTAACTTGAATGAAAAAAGTGTAATGCATTTCCTTTGGTTTTGCATTACTACGCTATGCGACGCGCCACTTTCCTAATTAAGTATTAACTGAGAATGAGGTCTTTACGGAAAAACGTACCTCAAACCGAGACCATGCCGTATTGACTGAACTATAGCGAAGTCAATGCGGCAAGGCCGAGGTTTGAGATTATCCCATGAAAAACGTACGAGGCTAATAAGTTTATCATATGGCATTTTGCTTTGGTTTTGCAGGGCCGTAATCAGGCTGCCGGCACTACGGGAGAATAATGCTCTAGACCAAGCCAATCAGAGCGCGCGTTATATCGGCTACAGACACAAGCCATATAATAATGTTCAATGAAAACCAATTGTTAATAACTCAATGTTTCCCCGCACTTTGCGCGTGTTGCATGTATTTGGTTGGAATTTTGATGAAAAAAAAAAAAAATAATAATAATAAGGTTAATTAAGAAGAAAAAGAAAACAAAACAACGTTAATAGAAGATAAATGTAAAAGGGTGCTGATTATGGAATTTCATCGCAAAGAAACCTTGAAACAAATCAAAGAATTCCGTTAAAAATGGCTATAGCCTACATGGCAACAAACGATTGCTACGGTAATGTCAAATGACGCAAATGAAATGTTGACAATGTGGATTCAATCTTAATGCGTGGAGTGAGTGTCTTAGCTGTAATTATGTAATAGTTCCTATTCGACCTGGATAGAGGACCGCACTTGATTTATCTATCTATATATCCAGAAAAATTCCTAACTGCTAGTACGGTGACGTAGGTTTTGTGGATAACTCGGACTCAAAAGTCCAAAGGAAATGAGACACCGAAAAACAAATATAAAAATCAAATTTTCGCTGTTTTCGTGTACTGAGCTCTCATTTTGCTTCTGATATTACTCCGATAAAATTTTATTATATATTGTTTTAGACACTGAAGAGTGCGCTGTTTCTATCAATCTTGTTTAGAATTCCTGCCAAAGCAGCCCCTGCTCGGTAAATTTTATCTGCCAAGCTGGGTTTACAACTAAAGGTTACCGATGTCTCTGTGAATCAGGTATGTGCTTTATTCATCCTAAGAGAAAGTACATGGAACCAATAGACACAGTGCATTGACAAAATGTCACAATATTCTTGTTTGCCCTTTGGACGCTGATTTTGAACCATATGCTTAGTTTAATGATTTGAGTATTTAACTGAGATGACTTCATCAAGAAATTACTTTTGATATGTTCTTCAGACTTTATTTCCGGGTCGGGTTCACTTCTTGGCTCATGTTACAAGCTATTCACGGTGCCCGAGAGATGGGACAACGCACGTGCAAAGTGTGAAGATCTTGGAGCACAACTGGTAAAGATCGAGTCAGCAGAAGAGAACGACTTCCTTAAAAGCACGTACCTCAACGCATCTGGAGTGACCTTTTGGATTGGACTAAATGATCAGATGCAAGAAGGAGAATGGATATGGGCAGATGGTAGCTCGCTGGGAGATTACGTGAACTGGTTTCAAGACCCCAACAACTTGGGTGATAATCAGCATTGTGTCCATATACTCAGGGGACCCTTTTCTATTGGTGAATATCATTTTCAAGATTATGACTTAGGGTGGAATGATTTGGAGTGTGATGTTACGCTGGGATACATTTGCGAAGCATTTTCCCCCTAAGGGTGCTCCGTTCAACCATTTATGACGCTGTAGCTTTTCTAATGGTCTGCATTTATTTGGACGTTGCTGATTTTTATGTGGTGACACATGCTTTAGTTATGAGTTCATTATCTAGTACTTGTTACATAGCTCAATCGAAGGTTATAGCGAATCAAATGAGATCGTTTGCATTATTCCACAAGAGGCGATAAGGGCACAGGCCTCAGTTTTGCGTCTATTTTGTGAGATTATCATTTAAATCAGTTTTCTTTTGTAGTTTCAAAACATAGTATTACTGTCTTAAGTAAGTTTGTTTTTGAAGTAATATATTAGAGTTATTGTCACTTTCATTTCGTTACGCTTACAATGCACTTAGTTCTTATATATTTTATAGTTATTTATCGCCTCTAACATTCCCAAGTTGTAACATTACATGTACCTATCCTTTTAGAAGGAACGATAACGTTCCTGGACTTGGCGAAGGCAGAAATCAATCGAGGCGAGATGAATGTTGTATAACCGCCCCCAGAGCCGTCTGTCACTCTTAGCCAGAGGAAACTTGGCACGAGGAAAAATGACTCTGGAGACACGAGATCTGATTGCTTAGACTACATTCTTGGACAACTACATTCACTAATTAAACGCAGCCTTACTACGCGAAAATGTCACTCAGATGGAGTCTGTGGGTGCTTACCATTTGTCAGAATAAACCGGTTGGGATGACCATTGTAGAATGGTAAGGGTTTTTCCAAAATTAGCAAACTAACCGAACGAGATGGCGCTTACCATTTGCAATTCGATTTCTCTTAATTGTTTTCGGCTAGCTGATGAGAGACTGGAAACTGAAAAATTTACCAAATGGTAAGGAAATTTCCGCCGTTCCATTCCGAACGGAGAAAGAGGACTACCTCTGGAGGTAGTCTACAATTTCCGAACGGATTTTCCGGAAAATTACAGTTCCATTTGACTTTCAACCGAAATTTCCGGATTTTTTTGCTAAATGGTAAGCACCCTGAAGGTGTTTTTGTCTTATGGTGTTGTTTAATAAATCCCGGAGTTAAAAAAGAAAAAAAGTGATTAAGAATTTTATTTACAGTTTGCCGTAGTAATAGATGCACAACCTGAACAAGCCCACAGCTCAAGGCATAATTTTCCAAGAAAGTGACACATCTACATTTTCAAAGGACTTTCAGTTCAAGGTGTGTGTCTCATGGTACGTTTCTGTACAGTTTAGAAAGGGAGAAGATTCATTAGCGATATGGGATTATGCTAGCTGCTCTCTTGGCTACAATTGCGAGAAAACACTATAGTGACCCATCGAGCTGGCGCTCATCGCCATTTTCCGTAACATTAAACAACCAGCAGTTTTTGTACTCCCCCCGGATTGGCTGTCCCCAGCTGCATTTAACCGCCTGTATCTAATAACACCCTTAGGGAGAAATGGTGGAAACTTTAAAAAGTATACTTCAATACATGAAATACCATTATATACGCAAATGAAAAGTGTCTTCTTGTCAGAAGAACATTTCTGTTTGAGTGGCATTAGGAATCAGTGCTCTACTAACTGAGTTACCATTGAGTTATAGTGGAGAGCGGGGTTGGCGCAGTGGTGAAAGTGCTCGCCTACCACCAATAGAGCCCGAATTTGATTACGGCCGGGTGAGGTTGTTGTTGGTTCTCGCCTTGCTCCGAGGGTTTTTCTCCAGGCTCTCTTGTTTTACTCCTTCTTGCAAAACCAGCATTTCTAAATACCCGTAATTGAATTTGGAAAAAAAAGTAGTAATAAAAAAATAAATAAATAAATGGAAATAAAAGAAGTAAATAAATGACGATAAAAATTCATTATACTCAAGAATTTAGATTTTTTGAAATAATTAAGTTATATAAGTATCTATATGGAGGATATTAGGAAAATACACTTCTTTAATTCAAATTGATTACAAGCCTGGCAGTCGAAAACAGTCTGAAATTGACTAAACTAAATGACTGGCAGTCTAATTTTTTTTAAAGATTCTCGATAGAGAGAGTTATTCAAACCCATTGATAATATTTTATGTTTATTTACAAATGCTAAGCGATTGCTAAAATCATTTTGGTTTTTTGTAGTTAGCCGATTTCCCTAGCTTGACCGTTTCTTTAGTTGGGCAAATTGTCTGTGTGTTTTCCTTTGTAAACTGTGAAACTACGTTCATTTCCCTCTTATAGCTAGACATTTTTGCAGTTCTGGAATAATTGTTCACTAAACTTTACCCTCCGTGTGGTTTTTTTCGGAGGTCCTCTATAAAATGAAATGGTACAAAATATATTCATTAAAAATACTTACTCTAAAACGTTTCAAAAATAATGAAGATTTAAAATGTAAATATTATTACGCAAAACAGAACTTTTAAAATGCGCCCGCTATTTTCCCTTATCTTTGTGTTACCGATGCAATTCGGTTTTTCCATTTACTTGCATTTTAAACTTCACTACATTCATAATCTGACAGCTCTTTTTAGCTTTAATTTAATATATAAACTAGACAACATTGATTTATAATCTCCAGCAACTGTCATTTCTATCTAGCTTCAGACTCATTACGTTATAACTAACTAGACAAACGGATAAACTTTACAAGTCTCAATTAATAAACGCTGGGGTCTTTAAAAATTAATTGCGAAACGAATGTGTTAACAGCGACATACCAAATTCTCCGCCCGATATTATCTGCAAGCCAACCGAGGTTTCGTTTATCGACGAAAAGCACTCTTAACAGCAATTTGCATTGTTCTGACAACGGAGAACAATGGCGAACATCATTGGGGATAGAAACTTCACAGCCAAACTGAACCAAGTACTCGGTACACCAACAGCGGGCATACTTGAATTTTTTTCAGCTTTTAACATGTTCCTATCCATCACCGCGTTTTTGGGGAATGCTCTGGTCTTCGTTGCTCTTCTAAAGTCTCGTCTATTTATCCTCCAACGGAACTTTTCCTACGATGTTTGGCGGTCAGTGATTTTGTTGCGGGCCTTCTTAGCACAGCCACTCTATGCAACCGTGATTACTGGCGTCTTCTCTAATATATATGGATTTGCATCATTTTAATTATGTTTTACTTGCGTGCTTGGTTTTAAGGTTGAATTTTTGTGTAATTTTTGTTATGACATCGACCGCAATAAGTGTTGACAGACTTCTCGCCCTCTTGTTGGGACTGTGATACAGACATGTCGTAACACTAAGACACGTTCCTGTAGTATTAATTTGGTTTTGGATTATTGATATTTCGGTTGGATCAATCCGGATTTGGAAAAGCGATATCGCCATCAACGTCGTCGCTTTTCTCTTGGCTCTTTCTCTGGTAATTCCCATTGTCTCCTACACAAGGATCTACCTCAAACTGAGACATCAGCAAGCTCACATACAAAACCAAGTCTCCCAAGGACAAGCAAACGGGGGGACGATTCCACTCAGCATAGCAAGATACAAACAGACGGTTTCCAGCAGTTTCTGGGTGAAGCTGGCATTAGTTGCTTGCTAAGTTCCGTGGGGCATTCTGGCTGTGTCATCTGTAAATGAGATAGAAAATAGCGTGGCTTGGATATCTGCATCAACGTTAGTCTACTTGAACTCATCTCTAAACTCGATCTTGTATTGCTGGAGGATCAGGGAGGTCAACCAAGTTAAGCAGTGAAAGACAAAGTAAGACAGCTATACGTTTTTCTTTCTTTTTAAGTTCTCAAGTATATAGATCGACATAAATTGCAACGAAAAATGACACAGTGCAGAAATAAGCAAAAAAATATAGAGAATTTAAATATCAAAATGAGTTCATTGCTCACTGCAGTACTCAAAATTAATTATATCCCAATCCAACAAACTTTAACAGAAGACTTTAATTAAGCAGAAAATGTTTGTTTCTAATACTTGTATTGTGAAAATGCAATATAACTTTTATTTCGTTTCATTTTCATCTTTTTTTTATTTTTCACTTTATTTTCATATGTTGAACTCATTTCGCTATAAGTCGAGGCTGGTTATTAAGTTTGGAAAATTGAACGCTATAATCATAATGCGAATTTTAAATCCTCAGGCGTACACGAGGGATTGGGGAATGCCAGCTGTCTTTCCAAGGCACTTTACTAAGCAACAGCATTTTGACATGCAAACTAAGTCAAAGTTTTTTTTTTTTTCCTAACTCAGGTATTATAATTTGATTTTGGCGAAGCAACCCCAGCCATTTGTATGTTGTCTTAGAGTTAATTAATGCCATCGTTCTCTAAACAAAGAAAGAGAAACAGTTTTATTCTGTTCATTAGTTTTAAATATTTGGTTAAACAGCAGGATTTGAACTTTTTTAGTTTTGTTTTGAAAGTTATTTCTTCTTTCATAACGGTCGTAACAAAATAATATCATTTCTGCTTCTTTCTTTTTGTTCAGTTTCTTGTTTCGGGAGGTACTGGCTACGCAGAATATTAGTTCTATGACACATTGAATGTTTTTTTTTTTTTTTTTTTAATTGATTAAAATAAGTGACGGATTAAGCAGGTCTCCAGTTTGGGTCTTAGCCAACCTGTGAAATTAGTTCGGTTGTCTTAATTGTGTAAAGAATCCTAATTTTCTCTTAAAAACATCTCACAGGTGATAGCATCAAGGGGCCGGAAAAGTTATCAAGCTATCAATTACCAGAGACAAAATCAATTGTATTTTTTTTTTTCAGTCATTCGTATATAACTTAATTCGCTCTTAGAACAGGTCCAGAAATAGCTATGGAGACTTTAGGAAAACTGCCAAAGCTAAAAACGTACATCTGTTTTCTTTTGATCTCTGTAGTGGATGCAGGTAGGAGATACTGTGCCAATATCTTTCTGGAACCTTTTTTTTTTCTGTTTTGCTATCTACACTTACAAGCAGGGATTTTGTAATCTCCGCTAACAAGCAGACAACCTAAGTGTAGAAGCGTAGAATGATAAGCTTTTTTGTCACTAGTCATGAAATGTTACCTTAAAAAAAAAAAAAAGAAAAAGAAAAACAACTAAGGATGTTTTGGAGGCTTAATAAATTTACGTAGGTCACAAGCAGGACATTTTGAAAAAAAAATTATAAATAACTATAACCAACACGGAGTTTTCTTCCAGATCTTTCTCTTTAACTTGGTGTATATAGTGTTCTACAAAACGCAGAAATATAAACAAACTGAAAAAAAATAGCTTGCCCACTAAGTTCATTCCGCCGTTATATTGACGTCTTGTACAATTCATTATTTTACACGCTTTTCACGAATTGACTGAAATTACAAAGAACTATATTATGTTAATTATTTTATGTAGTCACTAACCATGTACCAGACACGTATTTTGTAGAAATAGTTTACTTTGTTTTAGCGCGAGTTTGGTAAATTAGTGTTTTGGATCACTGCAGTTTTATTTCTGTGACCGTCGAGCACTGTGTTTTAGTACAGCCTCTGGTGCTGTGCAATGACTTTGTTAACTGGCGAAGTGGGGTGAAAGTGTGCCTGGGTATGCGGGGTGAGATGTGGGTGGGGGGTGGGGTGAGGTGCAGGTGTATTCAGGTGAGTTTTTGTTGGTTAATTGTCACTCTTTTGATTTAGTTGTTGATACTTCTCATAGTGGGATTGTCAATATCCTTGGTGAACAAAACTAGTTATGAACTAACCAAATGCCAGGTCCATTTCCTAGATATTTCAGATGAATGCTGAATCATTCAGTTTCAACCGGAAATTGAGAACAGGGTTCTTAAAAATCACATGATCAGAAGTATGAACGTTGAGAGAAAATCAATGCGCGAATCACAGTGCTTCCAAGAACCCAGCTGCGTGTCCTAGAACTACGGTCCAACAAACAGTGATACGCCATCATGTGATTTAAACAATGGTACTCATTTGCAAGCCTCTGTTAATGATTTTGTAGTGAAAGATCATTACATACACCGAGGCATTTTGGTGAGGAGCAGAAATTCGTATTTATGATTAAATTTTGTAATTATATCATCTACATGTATCATTTTGTGCCTACATTATTCCATAACTTAAATCCTGATTCAAAGGATCAAACAAAGAGAAATAAGTTGATTGTTCTTCGCAATTCTTTAGGGTTAAATACTGCTATATACGACTGCTCAATTTCCCTTTTGAAACTTTACTTGAGTGCAATCCACAGAAATCAAGTCCAGGTTTAGTTTTAATTCTTAGTTTGACTGATCATAATTTCAGATTGAAACAGATTTCAATATAATTCAGCGCTTTTGACATAGAACAGACCTTGTAGTGTGCTGTTTGCTCTTTATCGTCGGATATCCCTGCGATTATAGTTCAGCGTTTGCTCACTTCATTTGCTTTATGTTGGCCGTATTATTTGCCCTTTTCTGGTTTTTGTTTGGAAAAGCATTACCTAATTATATACATGAATTCGCGTTCTCTTTTGACCAGAATCCTTGTCAAAGCAGTCCTTGCCAAAGTGGCTCCACCTGTCAAGTTGGGTTTACTACTATAGGCTACCGGTGTATTTGCCCAGAAGGATATGATGGAGCCCAGTGTGAATCAGGTATGTGCACATTCTTATGCTTGTCTATTTTACTAGTAGTACTAATATTCCTTGGCAGTCCAAATTAATACGTCGTGAAAGTCATCGATTTTGTTTACTTCGTATCTTCTTGAATCCAATTCCTGATTTAAAAAAAAAAAAAATCAGAACAGCTCCAAAATTAATTCGAAGAAAGAAAAAGAAAGAAACAAAAAAAAAAAAAAAAGAAAAGAAAGAAAGAAATATCACGATGCAAGAACTGAAACGACTAAAATCTCATTTTAACATAGCTTTAAATAAACTAATGAAACGAGAAATCTTTACGATAAGCCACAAGTGAATTAGTTCCAATGATGTTAGAATAAGAATAGTGTAAGATCAATGCACTTTAACTCCCCCCACCCGCTCCCCCCTCTTAAAGTGCAATGTGGGTAACCAACATTTTTTTAATATCGTAGCGGAGTCCACTTGTGCAATACAGTCACCAGCACTACTGCCACCAACATCCTCATCATCATTCTCAACAGCGGCGCCTAGCCAAAGCAGTGAGTTTTGCAAATGTAATATTACTCTAACTTGTAAATCATCAGGTGACACGTAGTGCAAATAACGCCCAAATGGCTTGTCGATATTTCACTGACAAGAAATATGATGCTTACGAATGAGGCTGGGGGGAGGGATGGGGGGTAGAGAAAGAGTCCGGAAACTTATACGGGATAGCTTCTTCTTAGTTTCGAACCCTTTTCAAAGCCTTTTTGAAATAATATTTGACTCTTTCATTCACCTTTCACAGAAAATATAACTCCCACCACATACTGATAAGGGAGGCACTACATGCCCCTTAAAATTCCTTGGATTGAGTAACTCATAAAATTGATAGATGAGTCAGCGTTTCGTTTTGTTTTGTCTTGTTTTGCTTTGTTTTTTTCTTAGAGATATTCTAATAGGAATTTGAAATAACTAAATGGAATGAAAGTTTTATTATTATTATTATTATTATTATTATTATTGCTTCTGTTACTATTATTCAGTTATTTATTTATTTATTTTTATTAATTTATTTTTATTTATTTATTTACCTTCAAACTATACACTCACACCTTCCGGGGTAATAACAATATTTGCAATTTTATCAAGGAATTAACTTTTCAGTTTCTCTTAAATTCACAAGTGATCACCCTTAAACATTTAGAGTAACAAGGGTTAAACAAGGACCCGCGCTATATAAGGAGCCTTGGACTGGGCGAGCAGTCAGTCATTTCACTCTAGACACGGAGCTGTCAACATCTCCGGGTCGCGCGATACGCACGGAGGTCTCATATCTGCTACTAGTACTGCGCACAGTGCTTACAAGACTAATAAAGGCTGTCATTCCGTAACTTTTTTTTTTAAATCGAAATATCTGACGCGTGGAACGAGTCTGTACAATGTTGCGTGCAGCTGAAAATAATGCCAATGGAAAACGGGTGCAGGTAAGTAAATATTTTTTTTTCTGTTACATCGATTCTCTCTGTATCGTTTGTTAGCCTCTAGAGCTGTATTTCACGAATGTCTTTGTTACCTTCATACGTAGGTAACTCTTGAGATTGATGAAAGTAAAAAGGACCAGTTTTTTCGTCTCCTTCAAGAAATTCCAGAGGTGGCCTGCGAAGTTGTGTCCGTACGAAGCATCCAAAGTGGAAACGGTTAGTAGACTACAGTTCTAACGCACCATTTACAACTTATAACTTATTATTTACAACCTTCACAAACTCGGCTTCTCGAAGATTGCAGGAAAGACTTCAGCCAGCGACAAAAAGCAGAAAAACTGTTTGATAATAATTTGACCGTTTTGATGGAGCAACAGTTTTCGAATTGCGCGCCTTTTCTCAGTGATAACAAATGGAACTTGATTCCTCGGTGTCGAAGGTTACATCATCCTGCTTCCGGCGACACCTAAAACATTCAATGTGGATTTGTATCCGTTCATGTATTTTTATTAGAGTAGTGGGAATCTCTGCTCGGGCGGAATTGTTTATAGCAAGGGAACAGCTTCCAAATTTTTGGTTTAGTTTCCCGAAGATTATGACATGGTCTCCAGTTGTCATAGAGTTGTACCATTGATATGTATCACATAAACTACATATGATCAAGTGGATATTTCCAGGACTGATATGCAATCTTGAACAATTCCCTTCATGTAAGTTGATTTCCCTGTAACAATTTGGGATTATCATAAGAGGTTGTGTGTATGACTCATTGTACTTACCCTTGAGTTGCCCCTGTTCACTTCCATCCGAATTTTTATTCTAAACTTTTTTTTTTTCTACAGCGAGGAAGCGCTTTGCCGTACCAATCGATGAAGAACCACTACGGCCATCACCTGTTCGTCTCTTTCCTCGAAAAAACGACGAGGCCGTTGCTATTTTCGCCAACAATGAGTCCAGCGTAGCTGCGCCGCCCCAAGTTCCAGAGTCAACCTGTGACTTCTGTCTCCGAGCTCCGTGCATCACATCTTCTGAATTCAAACCAAACGGAAGATGTGATGCACGCATAACCAACCACACAAAAAGGCGAAAAGACTATAAGTGGTATTGGAAGACCCTCAAGGACAATGGGCTTTGGGACAACCCAACGTATCTGGAAAAAAAACAACAACTGGGTTGCCTTATTGACGACGTTAGAGAGGTTATGCCACATTGCGTGATAAAGGACGTTCGTGATAGGTGGCCTAACCCCCCTAACGTCCCCTATCAAGGGCATCGTCGCTCGTGAGAAGCGACATTAGCAAGCAAGCTCTTTCTTGTGAGCGTCAGTTTCATCATGGATAGACCTCACTTTTCGCTTCCAGCCCAATAAATCAACGCAGTTTAACAGTTAGTTGACATGGTGAACCTTTTTTGTTTTTCAGTACAGTGTCAACAACTTCTGGAAGAGTACTTCTTTTTTTCTTGATACACAGTTTTGCACGGCATCTAAAACTACAGCATTCTAATTTTACACTCGTCAGCCTTCAAGCAACGGACTGAGTTACAATGAATTATAAAAAGTTGTCCATATGCCATCCTTGAACTCGTAGGTTTTATCTGACAGTACCCTGTGTGGGGCAATTCTGTCCGGTTGGCGACTGGTCTGATAGTACTGTTCAGATGTGGCTTCACGCAGCACATTCTCATTCTAAAAAATTGAAATAGAACAGGAAAATAATACATACCACAGCAACCAAGGACAGGTCATGTACTTCATATGCAACTGTCCATTGCTGCTTTCTTCAGTTAACTTTAATTTCTATTTTTCAATAAAGGGAGCTAACCTGGGGTGGGGGGGGGGGGGGAACTCCCATGTAAAAAGGATGGGGGTGCTCATCATACCTTTTTGGGGTTAAAATAGTAGTTTCGGTTCATCTTAGGGTGTTCAGCCTCAAAAGGTCCACATCGGGAACTTTTGCACTACCTTTTAGGTTAATGAGCCAAAAAAAATTTGACAGGACACAATGTGTTTCGTACAATTGGTACATCTTGAGGGTGAAAAGAATTGCAAGCCACGCCCACGACATAGGGTCTTGGTAACTGTTAGGGTTTCTTTTCATGCAAAATTTTCGGCTAGCACTCCTGACCTTTTCATGTGGGAATCCCCCCCCCCCCCCCCCCCCCACACCAGAAAGTTGATGGTAAAGATAATGATAATAATTTGAATAATAGTTATAATTAACAATAACTGGTCTATAGTGCAATTTCTATAACAGTGAAAAGAATAAGTGTCCTTGTGTGGACGTTCGTTATCCTCTGTCTATGTTTTTCCACTTTTTGTGAAGATACATGAATACAAATAAAAGTGTTGTGGTACATACCCAGTCAAGAACTGCAAGCTGCATTCTCATTTCATAGGTGTCTTTACGACTGAAATGGATGCGCTTCTGTGCATAAATAAGCATCACCATATGCAGTGATTCTATCCAGAAAGTATCTCGGCACTACAGTAAATAGAGGTAATAAGTTCAAAGTTATGCCATTGAAGAAAGCTTTTGTATTGTAAATAAAACATGTATAGAGCCAATCTCTCTTTCTTAGGTGGGAGTAATGTTGCTGCCTACTCGTGGACTTTCCACATTCAGTATGAAATGTAGTGGTTATTTGTAGATCTGTGAAGTAAAAATACAATTCCATACCATAGATATTGATGTATGAATTATTATTACCAAGGCATAATCTTCAGCAAATTTGTAGATGTTGGTACCCACTATAGCCTTCCGGTATGCTGCAATAGCCTGCTCAGTAACAAGAGGTTTTTTGCTGCATACATAGCCTTCTTGATGACACCGAGACTCCTGATGGCAATTTGAATGATCCCCCTATACCACACAGATAAAATGAATAGAAGAACCATTCAATCATCTATACAATTTTTAGTATGTAGAGTCATGGATTCTGAATCAGTAACTTGTACAACCTTGCTAATAACAAGGTGTAAAGGGCTCACCTGTGGGGTGAGGGTAATAGAAACTTACATTGTCACAACAGCCACTAACCACTCATATCTACTTGTGTCCTTGGAAATAATCTCTCGTTGTCAGAAAATTAAGATAGCAATTCAAATGTACAAGTTCCTAGTGAACCCTTTTACCTGGTAATGGTCTACAATGTTTACTATGTATCGCCTCAGCTCATCAGCATCACCATTGCAATTCTTCATTGCATAATAGATATGCGTCTTCGTGCACTTCACTGTCAAAACAATGGCATTTTTAGAAGGTTTTTTAACTTCAAGTAACGGTACTGTAATTCATAGGATTTGCACCACACAATTTAAGCAAAGATGAATATGACATACAAACAAGCCACTTCGAATGCAAAGAGGGCCTTTGCAGAGCTTATGTTAGTTTCAGTTTGTATCCTACAATGGAGAATTACCTTTGTCAGACAACTCTGCAAACCATGATCTCTCCGAGTCCCTAACAAGCCCACTGGCAACCTTTTTGATGGCCTTCTTGACACCCTTCCCACCTTTATTAAGGAAAAGGAAAACAAGAACTACCATTCCTTATCACAGAGACTAAAACAGACCATAGCTACTAGCTTGATGCTGATTACAAGCTAATCCTTACTAGCGAAACCTAGTAATTTGGTTGGTGACCTACCATGCCAACTGTCATATGAGTTCCTAATCCCTTTCGTTGCAAGCCACTGCCTCAATGCCGGCACATAGTCATGTGCAACTTCACCAACACGATGACCTACAGGTGTTGCAAGGGTCAATACAAGAGTTTAGCAAAGAAACATAGGCTTTTAGACTTCATAAAACACACAGATTATACATGTGTGAAACAAGTAGTATTTGCATAATATTCATGAAACATTATTCGTAAGAAACCAGTGCGAGAAACCCTCCTTTCTATGTGTGACAAACACCTGTTCAAAATAAACATAGTCTTCCAACATCTTGGAGTCACACAATATTTTTGGGATAAATCCTGGCAAGAAATATAGGTACTGTGATCATTTACGAAAAGCCAGACATATCCTGCATCTAATTATGAAGTGGTTATCATTTATGAGAAGAGTGCACTATCAAATCAACATTACAACTTACCAAGAGCTGTTAGAGAATCTATCACTGCTTTAGTCATGGGTACTTCTCGAGATGCTGCAGACGGCATATCTTCTTTATCCCAATTTAGGCAATAAATAACTTTCTTGTTTCTGAAAAAAAAAAATTAAGAGAATTATCAACAATGCCACATGTTAGGTTGTATTCAAGCAGAGATGGTTATAGTTCAAAGTCCCCACCGATAAGATAAAGCAGAAACTGTGGTGTGCTGCGCAGCTCGGCTGGAATCATGTCTAGCATCTGTTATGATGATCTAAATTTATGAAGAAGGAAACAAAATTCCATGAAATTTAATTGAATCAATAGTTCACAAACAAAACAAAAAAAGTGCAGAAATTCCCGGAAAGGCTGCATCATGCCTTGGAAACATACATCTCCTTGGAGAAGATATTGAGCATCCTGCTGTGCTTCCGACCTAGCTTCCTGTAATTTTATCTCATACCAGGCTTTCACAGCATTCTTGTATCCTAAAGAAGTGTATACTGGAAAGAGGGAAAAAGAACAACTGAAGTATGTTCACAAGAGAAAAATAAGCTGCATAACTGGTTCCCTCATGGCAAGGAAGAAGGCAATGAAAAGAAATAAACTCTATGACACTTTTTCTAGAAATTGCATGATCACTGATGAGTATAGGGAATTTTTGTGTAGTACACCAACTAAAGTATAACAATACTGCTATTGTCAGAGAGGATTATTGTATTTCAGAGAAATTGTAATACCGGTAGTAATGTATCTCTCGTCCACATTTCCGATGTGAGCTGCCTTACAAGCACTGACATACTGGGTCTCGGTAAGGCCAGAACTGATAAATCCATGTAAAACCCTAAACAAAAATGACAGCAGTGTTAGCTTACACAAATGTCAAGTTCAAAATTTTCGGAAATTCAAATATAAAAAATTACTTATACTTTTACCTCAAATTGGCTGTGTACTTTCCGCCGATGATACTGCTGGAATTCCATCGAAGGGAATGACCGGCCACGCAGCCCACGCTGACGAGCGCCACATGTCCATGCTTTATCGCATCGAACGATGGCAACTCTACAGGATAGCCACATAAGGGACACCTTCCGCCATATTGTGCCATTGTAGATATGAGGTTTCGCACCGCATCGTTGGATGAAAGAAAATAGTCTTCGTTCTCCGTACTTTGGGTGTGGATATCGAACTTTCCGGTTGTATTTTCACCGTAACCCAAAATATACGGATCAGAGATATCCGTTTGCGTTTGTGCATCTATTTTTTTCGAACACGAAAGAAAAGGTTGTGGCGAAGGTTGTGGCGAAGGTTGTGCCGAAGGCTGTTGTATCGTAGACAAAAACAAAGATTGACTGGCTGTGATTACCATCTGACTTCGTTCGAACTCTTCGAATGAGCTCAGCAATCGTTCCATCATCAAAAGGTTACCCATTGGTGTACGACTGGTTATACGTAAGGCACTTTTAACACGTTGAATTTTAGCTTTCAATCCCTCCAAACGCTCCTCCATACCCGCTTCAACTTCAAACTGTATGCTGTACCTAATCCGTTGTGCACGAGGAGGCATTAGTTTGGGCTTCTTGGAGAAAGATTCCGCCATGAAAAATCCAAAGCACCGAAAAATAGTTGATAAGATAAAATAGCGCCTAAGAAGCAAAGACAATGCGTGCAAACTAGCTCGATTCAAAGTGGAAGTTGTAGCACCACAGCACGACAGCTTCCGCCATGAACCGAACCGTCATTCCCAAAAACGCATATATTACATCATGCCCTTTTTTTGAGCATGCCAAATATTGCATAGAAGATGACATAGGCATATTGAAGGCTCAACAAAGCAACGAATCGTCTGCGAGGAGTCTGTGAGCGGGTGCGTATGTTCAGGAATTGACAGGGACGGTTACAGGCGGGAAATTCAAATTTCCTTCGCTAAATTCTTCAATTAGCGTTAGAAGGATCAGGATTTTAGTACATTTCTGACTTAAATTCACAATTTGGGTGGTTCTACACTCGCATTAAGTTCTTAATGTGTAGGTTTTTATTTGTTCCATTGCAGAGTGGGTTTACCGCATCTTCCTCACTGAGTCCGCCATCTTTGATTAGGACTACGAACAAAGATTGCGTGACAAAGAGGGGGAGGAGCTATGCCTTTTATAGCGCGGGTCCTTGTTTAAAAAAAATGTCAATTTAACTATAAATTTAAATAGCCAGCTGATATACAAGAAATCTAATATGAACCATTCCATTTCACCGCGCTGTTTTTTCTATTGCCTCAGCTTAATTGGACCACAGGCCCATCTGGTGTCAGTTACCAACTCATCAACGACCTAGACACCTGGTTCAATGCTAAGGCAAGATGCACGAATCTTGGAGCCCAGTTGGTGAAAATTGAGTCAGTAACGGTCAACGGTTTCATCAAAACAACATTCCTTGATACATCAGGTAGCTATGCCGATGCTTGGATAGGACTCTCTGACCAAATGAATTTTGGAACCTGGAAGTGGACAGATGGAAGTCTTTCAACTGGTTACCAAAATTGGGGAGGAGACAACCCAAATAACATGTTTGGCAATCAGCATTGTGCCGCTATGCTGATGGGATTTTTTTATAACTTCCAATATGATGGCCAGTGGAATGATAGGGAATGCCACAATGCTCTAAAGTTTATTTGCATGAAATAGGTCAACAGACAGAGCTATTCCTTTTATTCAAATTGTAATTAGCGCGAAGCATTTAAGTGTAGTGTATCGTCATTGTTTTATCTTTATTTTTCTGTGCACCTGTTTCTCGTTGCAGTACAACATAGGATACAAAACTCGGCACTGAGGGCCGAAGAGCTTAATAAATACTTGATTTTTTAGCACTGTTATAATTACTATTTATTACTATTTACACTGCGCCACGCAGCCTCAGATGCATTTGAACTACCTATATTTACTGCATTACATGTACCTATAGGTTATTGACCAAGCGAGAAGTCAATATGACTAGACGTTGGCCAAGTTTCATGCCAAGTTTCTTTCAGGACACAGCGAGTAATCCCGAGCGGCCAAGTAGCGCTCTATTGCCCGCTCGGGTAGCCAACTGCAGCTCATGATTTACTTCATCTTGCCCGCTCACGGAGCTAGCCATATAATAAAACTTAATCCAGCATGTATACGATGTAATTTCGGGAAATTTTCTAGTTTCTGACCGCAAAATTTCCTCGCATTCACTTTGCATTACATTGTGATACAAGGGAGAAAAACTAACCGTAAAATGGGCTATCGCACTGTATAGTGTCTGTTTTTAAACAAATGATATTTGCAAGAATTATTTCTGTTAAACAAGTTATATAGTATACGTATTATAGCTTAGTATTAAGATGTAATTTGGAGCTGTTGTAAAATAGACGAGTTTTCGCGTTTTGTGGCGAAACATTCTTCTTTTTTGGAGATTCTAAATGGAAACAGTGACCTTGAGAAATGCGGTTACCGTTGCTCTTTTCATGTCTATTTCTAGCGTAATTTGTTCAAAAAAAAGACAAAGTTTTCGATTTAGCAATACAGGATGTACTTCATTCAAACGGAATACTATAATAGTTGTAATTCTCTCCCACTACTCAAGCATTCCTTCCTACAGTAATGCACTAAAACAACATGATAAGCGTATCGATGAGAGGTCCGCAAGAGATGAATATAAGAACAGTTCATGTACATTGTACGTTGACCTTTTGAAAAAACAAACAAACAAACAAACAAACAAACTAATAATCACCTTACAAACTAGAGAGAGCATAACAACAATAGTCCTAAGTCCAGTTTCAAAAGTATTTTAAGAGTCAGTGTCAGTAAAAATCAGATATGATCATCAAAATCGCGGACACGGCCAAAAAAATCGATTTCGCTCATACTTTCTATATTGATAGACCCTGATACCAAAGCAAACAAAACAAGGTTAGTTTGTTCTAATATTCATTTTTTGGGCAGTAATTAAATAAACACCGTTAAGTCCGAATCCAGCTAAATTTCGATATTCGAACTATCGAAATTCTTTCATGTCCATGGCTTCTCAGCGTAAGTCGAAAATTATCTGTGGATTTTCCTTTGCGAGAACATAGTTAGGGCCTAGACCAAATCATTGACGACATGAAAAGCAGATATTCTCAAATTATAAATATTTATGAATTTTTTCTCGAAGACACCTTGCGGATGTTATTTTAATAGATCTGTGGTGCCCTAAAACAATTGCCAAAAACGCTCGTCGGCACGCGACGAAAAACCCAATAACTATATTGCAGATAAACTTTAAGGATAGACGTTCACAGATATACTTGCAATTTGTGGGATATCGTTTAGTTTTGCGGTAACCCTTATTTGAAGTTGGTTTATTTTCGAGATTTGCTGCAGCCGCCATATTGAAGTTACAACAAAGCTGACCATCAAGAAAGAATTGATCGCATGTCGAAAAGTAATTAGGAATTAAACTATGATAAGCTAAATTAAGGTAGGACTTGGTTTCTTTCTTATCTAGCTATACTATCACCTGTGTTGTGCTCTGTAGATTAATTTGCAAGATGTCGTATGTTCTTCTCAGGTCAGGTACTCTAGTGATGTTCTCAGCTTTGAGGCAAAAGTGAGGAAAAAATCATTATGTCGATATAACATAATACAAGAATATAAATAAATTGTCTTCACATGCACTTAGACCCTGTTACAATTCATCGCATTTATCGTTGAGCGATAAAAAAAGGAAAAATGATAAAATAAAAGTGATAGAGGCCTTGACGTCTGGTTGAGGAAAGATATCAGTACTAACACAACTGATTCAGTAAAGAAAAGAAATCTAAGAAGTAAATTGATTAAGGCCCCATCCACACTATGCCGGAGAAATTTAAAAACGCAACAATCACCGGCTATTTTGGATTTGTGTTTTGAGAAAACTCGGACAGGGAACGTTCTCGAAAATCTTCGTTTTCAAATTTTTTCCGTCCACAGGAAAACAAAAAGCCAGCGTTTTCAAATTTCTTCGGTTTGAAGAGCGTTTTCGAGAAGCTCCGTTTTCTTGACGGATTAATGTGAACGTTAGGCCTAAAAGTCTCCGGCATAGTGTGGATGGGGCCTTAATCAATTTACTTCCTAGTTTTCTTTTCTTTACTGAATCAGTTGCGTTAGTACTGATATCGAAATGTCCATTTTACGCACGCTAATAACCTGGAGGTCCTCGACTTATTAGTTTGCGTTTCGGTTGACTGACCGCATTCCTCTTTCAGCACATCAATCTCCGTCGGTGGCCATTGGGTCGAATCTCAATCGTTTGTTTCACTTTCCTCATATATTTATAACTGCTTGATCCATTCTAAGTTTGTAATTTAGACGTATTTTGTTCCTCAAACACGAAGCTCAAAGAGCAAAACAATTCTGTATTCGGAATGGCCATTGAGAAACACGGCCAGATTACAGGCGACCTCCGGCGTGCGTGTGTTTTTATTAAAATCCACAAATACATAGCTAGTTCACCAGTTCGATGCCTCAACAATCTTCTTCGCGTCGTTGTAGAACGTAGGTTTAGTTTACTATTCGTTTAGACAAGTCTCTATTTCAAAACGCGATGCGTTTGATTTACCGTGTAATTTCGTCACCTATAGTTTCGTCTGGGACTCGGAGGATCGTTTGCGCTCGAAATAGTCAGATGGCTTCCAGCTTATCCCAAGTTCGTGTCTTATACAGTACCCTGACAATTTCAAGCTTTCCACTATGAGATAGGGAAGAATATACAGGCCATGAAAATTTCTAGGCTTTTACTGTAGCGGTGAACCCGAGATCGAAGAAATCCTCAGATCAATGGCTCCCCGGCTTTAGCTTCGCACAGATCAGCCCACTTCTTTGGTCTTTTTCTCGTTTCTGGTAGAGTTTCATCGAGATAGAGGTATTGAATGAAGAGGAATACTCTATTCTACGCATCCTGTATTGGTACAGCCTCCAACAACATGTCTCCCTTGCATTCTGCAACGATTTTGACACACACCATCGCATGTTCGCATACATTCTTCTCAGAAACAAAATACTTTTATTCCCGAAGTGACGTCAAAAGCGAACTCGTCCCATTCTCCGCTATTCCTCAGTCGCGAACATGGAAAAGCGCAAATTTACAAACTTTAAAAATTCACAGGAAATTAACGAAAATAGCTACAACGATAATATTTCGCAGTGGTGATCATGAGAAAAAGGAAATCTATACTAGCGAAAAAAAAAAAAAAAAAAAAAAAAAAAAGGGCGTTAGTGGCACTTTAAAACACAACAGGAATATGAGACCGCGGGAGAAATTTCGAAACACGAGCTGCAGAGCGAGTGTTTCTTTATACTGGCGTTACATAAATGTAGGAAAGAGACTCAATCAATCAAAAAATGAAAAAAAAAAAAAAAAACTATTTTAAATATGTTTATGTTTACTTTAATTGGTACATAAAAAATACATAATAATTGTAAAATAGCATGGATGCTTGTCATAGTGAGCTTGAATTCGGACAGTTTTAGTTTGTAAAGTTTTTTTTTTTTCTTTCAAATTGTAATAAACTGTTCTGTTCACCACTGCTCTGGAGGTAAATAGTGGTGCATATTCACCAAGCCGCGTAGCATAGAGGTATGTATCCACTTTTTATCATTGAAACTGAGGTGAATAACCCTAACAGTATAAATATATCCTAAGACCAATGAAACAGCCGACTCGGAATTTGAAACCATAGTTCCATTTGAGCCGGGGGGGGGGTACTCCCTTATATGAGCTATATAGGTATGTGCGGCCCCAAACGGTATGGTTTTTCAGCCGTTTTGGTCATAAATAAGGTATGGTTTTTGTACTCTAGCCTTGACATGTTTTTTTTTTTTTTTTTAAAAAGAAGCCACTTTTTTATTATTATCGAAAGAAAATCAACAAAAGCCTTTCACAAATTATGTTTACGGTAACTTGACATTGGTCTGAACGAGGAAACTAATTATAACGCAGGTCTGAAACAGGGTTTTGATTTAAGGGTCAGGTCATAAATGGGGTTTCGAATTTTTGGTCAGGTCATAAATAGGGTAGGGAATATCGTAGATTTTGGTCATAAATAGGGTAAGGGTTTTGGGAAGCAGGCCGCACACCCCCACCCAATTTTTCTGGGAGTGCCCCCCTCCCCGCTTGTGTACAACCTTGTGCCCGCAACCGAGGAAACCGCGCAGAAGAAAGTCATTGCCTAAGGACATCATGGTTTCCAAATTTCCAAACACTGCCTTAGCAAACGTTCGTTGACATTGAAACTGCAGCCGCTCGACAAGCGCTTATGTAAAACTCGGTGATTCTTGAACAAAATACTGTGGACAATCCTGAATTTCGAAAAAGAAATTGTTTTAAATTTGGAGACGTAACTGCGATATTAACGTTTCTGATGTTAGTTCTTTGAAGAAAGTGGCAGTTAATGTTTGAAAAACACCTCAGTTTGGTCATTATATTGTTGATGCATCGGCACAGAGCCAGAACTCAATTGAGATGAGAATGGGATTAAAATAGAAACCCAATATACTCCGTGGATGGTTTGTATGAAATGTAAATAGGTATCATTATTCAATGCTGATGGTATAGAGAATTGTAAAAAAAAAAAAAAAAAAACCCGAGCATTCGAAAAGAAGAAATTGCGGATAAAACTTTAGCATGCCAAAAAAATGCAGTTGCTTGGCAATGTCAATTGGCATGTGTTTTTAATTATAAATTTAAACAAATTAAAGATCTTGAAAGAAAGCTAATCTATTTCTGAAGAAGCGCAGAGATTTTTAAGGCATAAGCTTTGGCTGAATTTACAAACAGCCTTCAGCTTTTACAGGAAAATACAAAAAAAAAAAAAAAAAAAGGCGGCGCGGGTGGTCTTATCTAATTGACTGTGGACGAGTGGCAATAGAGGCTTTTACGCTCTTGTTGATTGAATACACCTTGTTAGGCATATAATTTTGTCTTTGATTTGTATGCTTTCGGTCCGAGTTATGTAGTAGCTGTTGCCCTACACGAGTAATGGACGATTTGTTGTCTTATTACGTTTCATTTGTATTTTTCCTCAAATTAATTGTCACTGTCACAAATTTGTAAACATCGACGTCAGAGGATCGCGATTACTGTCCAATTCTTGGTTTTCACCAGTTATGTGATCAAAACTAAAAATCGTAACCATTCAATAAATAAATTCAAGAATCTGGGATATGATAGATGATTGCTATATAAACAACTTCGCCAAGAATCAGTTTTCTGCTGTTTTTCATTCGCACGTTATTCGCAGAGGTGTGTCACCCAAATTTATAGAACTTTATGTGGAGACGCAATGTCTGTGCCCTTCGGAGGGGCACAAACATGGCTACCCTAAAGTAACAGAAACATTTGTAATTGAGCTTTGCTATTGAAACGAAAAATGTTTACTCTAGAGCTCCGAAGCATTGAAATAAATGCTTCTTGTAGTGAAAGCACCGTTTAGTTAGCAAAAAACTAAAGCGATAACTCATCTTTTCACCTACGCGACAGCCTTTTCGGATCGCCATTTTCATGTCACGCAACGCAAAAGCTTGGAAATTCAAACGTGCTCTATTACAAGAAGAAGAACCCCTGTCGAGCCAAAACGTTGTCAAACGTCCAGTTCCTATAGGGTCTTTTGCCTGATGAAACCAAACCTCAGAAGGAAAGGTAATGTTTAATTTTGGAATATGACTGCGTCACATGAAAACCAATAATTACTGTTTCTAACGCCTATTTTTTTTAGTTTCCAGCCAATCTCTCCTATATTTTGATGGAAATGCATTCCTCACCCTGAATCGCTTGTTTCAAGTTTCCGAAATCATTGAAGCACCTACTGAGAAGAAGTGAAAATATCGTATTCATTCTCTTGAAATTTGTTTTAACGGCTTGAGAAGAGCTGATGGAGGACGAGCTTAGTTCAAGGAGCCTGTTTGTGACAGTCTTAGAAGTGAGCTTCATGATTGTGTTAAATTTTGTTTCTCTACTGGGAAACACGTTAGTCTGCCTCTCTGTTTACAGAAACACCGGGCTCCGTACGACGACAAACGTTTACATTGTGGCATTGGCAATCAGTGATTTGCTGTGCGCCATCTTTGTGATGCCCCTGGCCGCCGGAGTGCTCATCTCAGGCAGATGGCCCTTTGGCGAAGCCCTTTGCCAAATGCACGCTTTCTTCAGCCTGTTTGTTGTGTACATTTCGCCAGTAACCATGGGTTTTACAGCCGCGAACAGATATGTGAGAATTTGCAAGTCAGAGCAACAGTATAAAAGATTCTTCTCGAAATGGAGATCACGCATAGCGCTTGCTTCTGCGTGGGCTTTTGTAACCAGCTACATTTGGATCACGCGTCTTGCAGGTTTACAGGGATTTTACTTTAACCCTGGATATGCAGCCTGTTTAAACGAGCATTTAAACGACTCTGCGAAGATTATCCATTACTTTGTCGTGGTTGGACTCTTCTTTGCTCTTCCACTTGCGATAACGATATTCAGCTACAGGAAAGTCTTCAAAAAGATTCAGCAACACAACGCGGTGTCGGTGCGTGCTCTTCAACGCCAAGACGGAGAGACGACATTCTCCAGGCACGAGATTCGTTTAAGCAGATCTTTGTTTGCTGTGGTTTTTGCCTTCATGTTGTGCTGGGTACCCTTGTGGATCATCATCATCCTGACGCGTTTCAACATTATTGAAACGATGCCACGAAATGTTCAACTCCTGTGCGCTTTCCTCCTGAATTTGTCCAGCACCATTAATCCCTTCATCTACGCAGGAATGAATCCCATGTTCAGAAGAGAATTTCGGCGAATCATCTGTGGCAATCCAGGAGAGAAAGTTGAGGACACACAACAAGCATCCACTACAGATGCAAAACAAAGATCAAATACGCTTTCGCTAAGATCAGACAATGTGGTAATCAACCAGCAGCCCGTTAAGTCAGGCGATTTTGAGTGTCGTCGAATGAACGACGACGAGAACTGACGAAAAACTGAACAAAGGTCTGAAAACAGGCTATAAGGATGTGGATACTGAGTAATCCCATTACAGCTAAGAAGACAGCCAATCTACACGTTGGTGACAAGATTTATTTTAAGCTGTAAAGAAGAACAGCTGAACTCATGTCTAACTGAGAAAGTATTTCCCTACATTGGAAAATTAGATCTGTAAATTTTAATTGTATAAGTAGTTTCTGGACAAAATTGGTTTGTTTGTATAAACAAAACCAAAACAGACTTTGGTGTAGGAGCATTTTTGAGGTTTTTTTTTTTTTTGTATGTGTGTGTGTGTGTGTAAAAAAATACCTTTTAGTCAACGGGTCTGGGGTTTGTTATAAGCGGGTCAATGGATGAGTGAGAGAGAGAGAGTGAGTGCATGAGAGATGTATGTATGCCACACCAATCAGATTGGGGCTACCATAAACAACCAATCAAATAACCGCTTGTGAAGGTGAATCATATTTGTGAAGATTTTATCTCGATTTCAGAACGGCCGTCTTTGTTTCTCTGTAAACAGAAACAGGAACTCTTGTATTGGCCTTATTCCGACATTTTCGATGCTGCGTTTACCGTGGTTAAGCCCAGGACTTTGTAGAGGGGCTTCCGCAGATTTTAAAATTCGATTATCGGCCGAGGAATCATAGTCTTTGGTATACACTTACATGTCATCAAGGCTTTGCTTTTCGCATTACTTGAAATTTCGAATGAAATGAGTCTAAGCCGTTCTACAACTTGGGGATTTCTAGGACAGGAACATTTTTTTTTTACACGTTTGCGATGGTGAGGAAGCTTTCGGCCGTGGTGGTATTCGCCAGGTCAGTTCCCATCGACATCATTTGCATTACGTGTAGTTCACGAAAAGGGAATTAAGTTGAAACCATTTATGTTTGCATAGAATTTTTCAGTTTGTCAATGCAAGTCTCAATTAAGTGGCGCTGTTTACGGAGTAATACTGTCTTCTCGTTAAAACGTTTCTTGGAATGAATACTGAGATACTCATTTGAAGTGGTTTTCTCTGTCAAAACCAAAGGAATTATCGACAGCTAGTTATGAATGATGGCTGGTTATGAATGAGAACACTGCTGGAGTTTTGAAATTTGTTTTTGTCGCAAGTAAATGCAACGAGATATTTTTAATTGTTAGTTTCAAATGGTAACTTGGCACTTTTGTTTTTTCACGCACGAGTAGTTTCAAATAAAACTGACGAATCAGTGACTCTTGTTCACACGGTCAGAATGAACAAGGAGTGGAAATTTCCCAAAGTCTACAGATTTCACGGCGTCTTGTAAAATTTATAGAGTTTTTAATGTGTTTGGTTGTTTTCAATTAGGTAACACTCTTTACCTTCAGTAATGTCTTCCTCTTTAAATGGGTTTTGAAATCGATATCATTTTGAAGTGGTTTCGTGGGAAATCAAAGCCGAAGAAAACTGCGATCATTGCTGGCTACAGAATAAGGCCATAGTATCGCGTGACGATGTTATAATTTCATTCTGGTGGTTCTTGTTATAAAATGAGTCAGAAAAATAATCCAGAATCAACACCAATCTGGCGTTTACCGTTAGCTACTATTGCAGACTGTATGATGTTTAGCTGCCTTGCTGGTAGCAGCTCCACATAGTTCTAAAAAACAAAGCCACTTATCGATTGCCAAAATCAAGCCTCGGTAAAAATAGGCTTGATATCACATATCCTAAGGTGAAATAAATTATAATTTTTTTTAGCTGTACATCGTAACCAAAAAAACTGTTGGATTCAGCTGCAACAATGCTATTTAATTCTAGAGAGAAGTTTCTAAAAAAATTCGGGTGTTCTTGTATGAAAGCGTGAGTTTTGTCCATAAGAGAGCAATGAAAAATGCAATGAATCTTAGTGCTGCTGGGTGCTGTAATCCGAGAAGTTAAATAAACCAGTTTGTTATTGTTACCGACGATCAGGAAATCTGTATGGGAACAACCCTGCTCTGCATTGACACTCCTTACATCCTCCTTTCCTTCTATTTACTGGTTTAAATATTTGCCGTGTGGAAGTCCGATGCAGAGAACCTTTTATTAAGGCTTCTCTTGAAGAGGTCTAAAGATTCTGTAGAACGACGCTCCTTGGTGAGATCATTCCGTGGAGAAACTCGCCTGAAACTGAAGCTACGCTTCAGCTAGTCAGTTCTTGGTTTTGGTAGAAACATTTTTTGTGTGGCCTCGCGAAGATCAGAGGACTAAGTTTTGGGATTGAACATGTTACAAAGATAAACTGGGGCGAGCTTATTAACGCATTTGTACATTTGCCATTTGCCTTTAGCTAAGCTTCGCCCTTCTAACTGATAAGTTATCGCAGCTAAGCGAGTTGAGAAGAATAATTTTAACGAAGTCTTCCATATCCTCAGTGCTTACACCTGGAAAAGAGTTGACGACTACCTTGTTGCTTTTAGAAATGCTCCAACCACGAATATTTTGGAAGATCCAGTCACCTGCAGTAACGGTTACTGATTTTCTTACTTGCTCGTTGTTGTTGGTATTAGCACCAGCATGTGAATCTTCTGTCTTTGATGACGACTTTGTAGACTGGTTGGTGTTCTTCGAGCTTCCTCTGTTAAGCCGTGTATTTTGTTGAATTGAGCAATCGCCTTGTTCTGCGTCAGGCTCAGCAAAGAGAGAGGACCTTATTAGCATTTCTTCCTTTCGTCATGATTTGAAGAGCGGTTCTTTAAGAGTCTCTCTCTTCGGAGATTTTTTTTAAGCACGTTGTTTTGCTCTCTGTGCTGGTCTTTAGTTCTGTAGATCTTGGTTCTTCTGTTAAAGGGTGCGAATTTCCTGATCATCATATCTTTCGTTCTCGGTTTCTTTGAGCTAATGAGGTTCAATGAGTATTTCACAGATAATTTTGATTTCGGGTCACGGATTGTTTTGATTTCGGACCACATCTTCTTTTTTGCAGTGAAAACGGAGAAATTCAGAAAGACACAGTTTCATGTGGAGAACGCTCCGTTTCCAGGTTTTCGGCGAACGCTACGTTGACTTCCTTTTTTTTGTTCCAAGAGAAGATTTGTTATTAAGTTGAACAAACTTGTTACATCATTCTGTAATTTATAGAAAAAGAATTATACAGATTGTGGTCGTTGGCCGTATTAACGGGGTGGTTGGATTAAAGGGTTTTTCTTACTAGAAAATTTATGGGCGTTTCACTTGGACAAAATTAAGTCGCCGTAATTTACGAGATAACCATATTAACGAGGTGAGCTCAAGGCAAGGGTTCCGCCGTGTATATGTTGTGGACATAAGCACATTCCAAACCAATTACAGGTGGCTCGTGTTGCTTAGTTGCTTTCCCTCAAAATTTCTCTAGAAACGTTCCCAACGTTTTTCCTTTGGACCTTTATCATTTCCGAGAATTTACGACCGCCATTAATTTTTCTTGTTCCAAGTCTTGGCTGAGAGTTGGAGTAAATGACGTTATATTCTCAAAAATACCACACGAGTTGAATTGCACGAATATAAGAGCCAAAGTTTTTGTTATTCTTCATGCGAGGTTTTTACTGCTGCCAAGAATTAACTGAACTTTCCCTGTTTACATCTGGTGCGGTTCAGTGTGATGAAAGAAACACTGGGAGGATTGTAGAATTGTTACACTTTTCCTCTATCCTGCAATGCAGGCCTATTTTGGCGAGCGAGCGCAATTTGATCGAGCGAACACCATCTTCGCTTGATTTTGCATTAATTTCCGTTATTTCCTGAATTTTTAAGAAAATTGTGAAAACCAAGATGGCGGATCCAAGATGGTGGGTTAAACGACGTCATTTGACGTCGAATGACGTCGCAAGTCGAGTCTTGTCCACCGATATGTCAAAGGCATTTGATTCGCTACACGCTCCCCTATTGATCAACAAACTAGAGCATACGGTTTCTCTAACAACTCACTAGCCCTGATGCGATCATATTTTACAAATAGGAAAAACAGGGTTAGGATCAGTCAAGAAACAACAAGTGATTGGTACGCTACCGCGAGAGGATGTCCCCGGTGATCGGCCTTCGGGCCTCTTCTTTGGAATGTTTTCCAAAACGATCTACACCTCTCCACTGATGAAAACAGGTTATTTATGTATGCGGATGCCCACCAGCTGTTTTCAGTGGCGAAGACAACTAACGAAGCGGAAAGCATTTTAACTGAGGAAGGAAACAACATCTCTGAGTGGTACAACAAGAACTTTTTAGAAGGAAATTTTTCAAAGATAATGCGTCTGGACCCGAGGAACTGTCATAAGGATTTACACATTGTTATTAATGACACTGTAATTGATCAGAAACCAGAGATAACGCTCTTAGGGGTTACCTTAGACGATCAACTATCATTTTCGAGTCATGCAAGGAATGTTTGAAGAAAAGCCTCCTGTCAAACTGGTGTTCTCCTGAGATTACGTAACCTCATTCCGACATCAGCTAAATTACACATTGTCAAATTTGTTATACTACCTCATCTCACATACTGTCAGACTGTCTGACATTTTTGTCGTTCTTCTGATGCCAGAAAACTAGAACGAATTCAGGAACGAGCACTACAAATTGTTTATTGTGACAATAAATCGACGTATGATGAATTAACTCTTGCAAAGAGCGAAACTACCAACACTTCATACGCGACGATTACAAGCCATTGCAACCATAATGTATAAAGTCAAAAATGGTCTGGCACCTCCTTACATTGCGGAATTATTTGTTGTTACCAATTCTCAGTATCACCTTAGAATTCTGATTTCACCATTCCCAGATTTCGGACTGTTGCTCATGGCAAACATAGCCTGACTTATTTAGGCCCTGTCATTTGGTCCAAACTCAACAAATCTATTCGATCTTCTGAATCATTGCACACTTTTAAAAAGTGCATCAAATTGGTTGATTTCACAAGCCTGCTGGACGGTACTTGTAGAGACTGTTCTTTATGTAACAACTAACACTTGGTCTTACTGCATGACTCATTGTTTGTTTTATATTTATATTTTAAAACACTTACATACGTACATGTATTTCATATTTTATTATTAGATAAGTAAGCGTAGTTAGGTGTCCCCAATTAGTATACATTGTATGCTAGCGACTTCGAGTCGTTAATAAAGTTCTTATCTTATCTTATCTTATCTTATCTTTTACATTTCAGTAGTAGTGTTTGATTTCCACACCCAAAGTGAATCGCAGCCGTCAAACGCGTTTTCCCCCATTTGCTGACAAGCTGACTGTCTGGCACCTTAATGGCCGTTTTTTTTTTTGTTTGTTTGTTTGTTTTAGTACATGTCTGTAGCGTGAGATGTTTAAAATGACATCATTTATATAATACCCATAAAATTGACTTCATTGTGGATGTTCAAGAGAGTGCAGTTAATAAACAACTGCACTCCGTATACATATAGCAAAGACCTATTCACTGTATCCGTAATAGCTTGCAGCCAAGTGATGTAAACTTAAACGCAAAAAAGTAATGAAAAAAATAAAACAAAACAAAACAGAAATAAATTAAAGATATGTTATTTGCCGGGTGGGAGGTCTGTACAGTGAAACACTAGCACCGAAGTCTTGAAAATGCTACCCGAGGCCGGAGTGAAAAACTGTGACCGAGGTCTCGAAAATGCATTTTCAAGCATTTTTTTCCAGCGGTTAATTGGTTTTATACAAGTGGGTTTGTTTACGCAGTTTTGTTATTGAATTGGCTTACGTGCCCTCTACAAACCATCGTAAAAAATCTAATGAGCGAACGAGCGAGTAACTCAGATTCTAAAAAGATGTATTAAAGAACAGACTTATTTCGAACTTCTATATGTTAGTTGCATCTATTTCATCAGTTAAGTTCAATCTCCAAAACTGTTTTTCCGATGTTCAATTTCGTGCAAAGTTTGAAGTTGTACTACGAAAACAATTACTACCAGTCACTGCGAATCACTCGAAATCAGACTTTTCTACCGTAAATTGAGTAGCAAAATGCGAGGAAATCCATCTATTCCACAAAAAATTCTCTTAAATACAGTAACGATCAGAGAGGTAAAATTGTGCGGCGAGAGAAACCTAGGATTACGCGCAACTAAAGCGGCGAGCTACAAACAACCAAACAAACTCTCACAACTTCAAAATACTAAATCAATTTTACTTACAGTGACTTTCGTTGCCATTGAAAAGTGAATTGTGATAAACTTGGGTTGATTAATCGTCGATTGAAGTGTAAAAAAGGGCAAAGGCTGGCCATTACTGCTAGTTCACTCACGAAAATTGACCAACAGGACAATTTCATCCGCGCTGTTTCCCACCGATACCGTGACCCTGTCAGAGATAAGAAAATCCTGACCTCGCTAAGAACGAATCAGACTGCAGGATCGGTTACCATGCCCTCTTGGGAAAAATTAATTGTTGATATAAAGAATAAATTGTACCTTTATAAATGTCGCCTTTAACCCACAAAAAAACATCAAGAATCAAGATTACGCGTTACATGTCAAAAGATCATCCTCCGAGGTTTTCAAACATGGCTTCAAAATTCGAATTTAACTGATGTCTCCTTAATTGACTTAGTCTTTAATATGGCATGGCATAACAAAGGTTCATGTATTTAACAAAACCCTGGGAAAGACATCTTATTTAATATTTTTAAATCAAAATAACCACGCATGTTTATTCAAAATCATTTTTCAATTTGTGAGTTTGCAATAGCAGCAATTATTTTTTTCAAAAAGAAACACGATTAAACATTAAAAAGTCAGTTTAAAGTAGCAAGCTTCATGAGAGACTTTGTGTGATGGCAAAAATTTACTTCATCTCGTATATCTATGTTTCGTCGGTTAGTTTCATCAGTTCACTAAATATGGTTAGCTTATCATTGATTTTAAGGTTGCTTTTTCCCTGGACTTTCTCAGTCAAAGGATTTGCAAAGGCTCAAGATGGTAAGGTTAATACGTTTCTAAAATTGTTTTGGTTATTACATCCGCTAGTAATATGAGCGAGATTTCAAAAGAAATTAATGAGAAGTTAAAAGTTAGTCAAGGTTTTAGGCGAGGAAAGCAATACTTATACGGGGATTTAATTGAACTAGTTACATCATGAAATAAAATTGTTATCAGGTCTCACATTTGATTTGAAGCTATACTTCCTACCTGTTACTCAATTCAGCGTCATAAAAATAATATAATAACTTTTTATGCAAATTCACGCGCCGTAAGCTAACCTTAAATATTGAAGGGACATTCGATGATATGGTGTTTAAAGGATGGCTTCTGCAGCTAGAAAACTATCGCTAAGAAAAAAAACAGTTCAGCTTCTGAAACGTAGGGGCAAAACTCTGTTTCGACGAATTTTTGTACTGTCGCGCCTTATTGATACGTGAAATAACTTGTTATGAAAGATATTTGTTGTTTTCCGATACTTTTGAAACCAAAGGAATATTTGGGAATCGATTGGAAAAAGTGCAATTGTAGAGTTATTAAGACCATAGAGGTTTTTATCAACTGCAGTGTAGTATTCGAAAAGGAAATTTACAAATATCTAACTACTTTCAAATTTGTCTTCAATTCCATTGTAGCATATGAAAAGGAAATATATACATGCATATAAGAAGACATAAAGCTCTATAAAGACAGAAATCTTGTATCTTTATATTTTCTATTTCGCTCTGCATATTTTTGTATAGAGAACTCTTAGGATAAGAGAAACAATTCATTCACTATTTATCCATTAGCATGTCATATATATATGTATATTTTTTCAGTATAGCCTCCAGACAAAGCAACTACGAAAAAATCTGACGGACCGCTGTCTTAACCTAAATTACAATAAATCCAAGCAGCGTGAGGTTTTCTTGATTAACCTTGTATTGTTTAATTTACTCACAAAGTGTTATATATTGTCGCAAGTTTTTCTTAAAGTATGTCTGATAATTGGATGTTTCGTTAAGTAACCTGTTTTTGTAGAGTATCAAAGGATTTGTGTTTTCACAACAGACTGCACCCGGTCGCCACTGACTGTTAAAAGATGCACACAGCGAGAGAAAACAGTGTTTATTTTGTTTTAAAAATACAATCGTTCTGATAGGTTCTTTCTTGGTCGGAACTTTGCCACAGGGACCGTATTTTGTTTTTGTTTTCGTGTGTCGTATACTAAACTACTTACTAACCTAGCTTGCTCAAGCCTCGCTGTAGAATAGTAAGCGCTCGGTTGGTAAGAGGTTATTATTTTGACATCCTGTTCAATTCAATTGGAAGCTACTATCAGTTACTATTATTTTGTTATGTCACACTCAAATGTGACAAAACGCAACTTTAAAAACCGGTCTTTTATATATCAAGTAATTGTTTTTAACGCTAAAAGATAGCGTTACATTAGGCGGAACGACAGCGTCAAATACGTCTGTGAGATGGTGAAAACATTTCATAGCGCATATAGATTAACAGAAAACATAAATTTTGTTCTTTCACAGATGACTGTCAGATTTTGAGATTCCATCCCGCTATTGAGGGATATTTTCACCAGGGTCACGTGTTTAAGACTTTTACGGTGCAGAGAAAAAGCACTTGTGAAATTAGGTGCTTTGCGGAACATGGATGCGTGTCTTATAATATTGGACCTTCGCACGAGGACAGCAGTTATGTCTGTGAATTGAGTGACTCTGATCATAAAATACACCCTGAGGTACTTGCACGTCGAAACGGATTCACCCATCGAGCGACTGAGGTAATTTTTTATTGAATTACAGGTATTGAACGCAGTAATTTTGAAAGCTTTACATCAGTCGCACAGAACGGGCGAGTGTTAATAATTAATCGACCAGACGAAAAGCAACATTGCATTCTGATGAGAATCACGAGAAATAAAAATGAGTGTTTTTTTTCCTCGGTTGTCGAAACACTTGGCAGCTTAAGAAAGTAAGGAGGAGTCCACCAGAAGTTCGAGTAACCAGTGGACAAAAAGGCAGAAGAAAGTTTTTATAAATAATCGCCCAAACAAAGGAAATTTACATTCTGATTAGAGAATCACAACAAACAAATCCTTTTCCTTCCCGAGATGTTGAAACAATTTTGGTAGCTGGAGGTAATTTAGAGAAGGACGCTCAAACGATATCCTAATGATATTTTTCTCGATAATATCGGACAAGCGCTAGCTCAGGAGTCCTATATGTTTTCTGGTTTCATAAATTATCATGTTATCATCATCATCATCATCATCATCATCATCATCATGACTATTATTATTATTATTATTATTATTATTATTATTATTATTATCATTATTCTTTCTTTCTTTCTTTATTTTTTGATATTATTTTTCTTTTAGAACGCCTGTGTAACGAATCCCTGTTCGCCAAATCTATTGTGTCAGAATGGATTCACCGAGAAAGGATACCGGTGTATAAACACGATTCAAAAACCTCAAGATAATCAGAAGCACTGGCTAATTTGCTTATTACAGAAATTGCCCCATTCAATCTTCTAGTTTGGTTTTGTATATTGTTAGAGATCCGTAACAACGTAACCGACTATAAATTAGTGAGAACCAGTGGCGATACTTCCGTTGCTTTTGAAGACTTGTATTTCCATGCAGCAAACAAGAAACGACGACGTTTCCACGTTTAGCTAACGTCATTATTAACTCAAAAAGATAGTTCTCTAAATACTAAATAAAACAATAGCTAATCACAGAGAGAAGTGTCTTTTCAGATAAAGAGTTTAGCAAGAATGGAGGCTGCCCGTGTGTTTGAGCCTGGATCACGTTCTTTTATAAAAAGCATGATCTCTTACTTTCTTGCCTTTTTTTGAAGACTTATATCTCCAACGGATTTCCAAGAAATGTTTACCAATAACCGAGTTCTTGTATTCAATAATACGCTAGTGAAGAAACAACTGACAAGAAACTAATTGGATTTTTTTTTTACACATGAGATTCCGTGCCAGAACACCAACCAACACCAACTACGTACCAACCAAGGACGTCCACTACACCACCAAACGGTAAAGGTCAAGTTAGCTCCCTTGTTTTTTGTTTGTTTGTTTGTTTTAAATCGTTGTTTAAATTTCTAGAGTTTGTTAGTCTATTTTTGTGTTTTTTACTCTCGATTACAAAAATTAATTACGTTACTATGCTCGTTATTGTTGTTGTTGTTGATGATGATGATAATGATATATAATGATGTTGATGATGACGATGGTGACAATGATGATGATGATGACAACGACGGCGGCGATGATGATGAAGTCGTTGACGACGACAATAATAATAATAATAATAATAATAATAATAATGATGTTACCTTTGCTTATACAGTACAGCTAACCTTTCACCTTATCATCATTACATGCCTCCCACTGGCCAACACTTTACTTGTTGTATACATAGGTGAATCAATAAATGTAATTATGTCATTTCCAACATTCTTTCATAAGATATTTGAAATAGTGAAAGTACATTGTTGAACTCCTTCATCAAATTATCAGGTTTAATTTCAAGTGAACCAACAACCTCAAGCGAACCAGAGAGAACCACCTCACCAAGTAGTAAAATTACTATGACATCTTTCTACAATTTTATTGAAGTTTAGATTTAATACAATGTTTACTTAATACCTGTACAGTTTTTTTTTTATTTTATTTTATTTTTTATTTTCTTATATTTTTTCAGAGTCCGCAGCATCAAGTTCAAATGCAATGTCTACCATACCTCATGGTACGAAGTGTCACTTTCAATTATATTACTAAGAATCAGTTCATATGCTTAGCTTACGTCGACCTAACGAGGTATCGATGTGCGAGGGAGTTAAAGCGGAGGGAATGGTAGGACTTTTGAAGCGGGATTCTCGATATTTAGAAAGGCAGGCGTTCTTGAGCTGTGTGTCTATCGAGTAATGGATGCCAATGAGAGATTCGGCTATCATTCGATCAGTACTTTATCACTTTGTAGATTTCCGGTTTTAGCACTTGCACAATATCTTGTATACAAAGCAGTGAACGAAGTAATTTCTTTTTAGTTCGTTAATAGCACCACGGTTAGCACTTTTACTGTAACTATTGATCACTTTCACCCGTACCTACTTCTTTTCAAATTCAGGCCAACCAAAGTGCCCTATCCTACCGAATGGTGACGTTAAATTAATTTCTTTGTACGATACCCGATTTTAACTAGTTTTCTTCAGTAGTGTTACTGTTGTTGGCCAATCTGTCTTCAATAATTTTATTTTCTGTTTTGCTTTAGTATCATCGTCATTCTACTCAAGCTATCTTCCATCTTCCTCCACGGGCAATGGTAATTTCCACTACAATTATAGTTAGATAACTAGTTAACATAATATAATATGATGATGATGATGATGATGATGATGATGATGATTGTCGACGATAACGATGATGATAATGATGACGCATTACTCTCTCATCTCACCGAATTTAGAATTTTGTCTAATACATTGTGCAAATATCTTGATGTATGTGCCATAGTGTTGCACGATTGAAAATATGAAAAAAATATTTTTAAACCTTTCCACTTTCAGAATTTTCAAGTTTAACTTCAACCCAACCAAAGAGATCCACTCCACCAAAAGGTACATGACGCCCCTCTGCATATTTTTCTCTAGTTTAAAAAGAATGTTTACACAATGGCTATTTTCCTTTTTGTTATATTTTCAGAGCCTACAGCATCACATTCTAGTTCCAAAACGATCTCTACAAGGCCATATGGTAAGAACAATAATGATAACAAATAAATAAATATATAAATAAATAAATAAATAAATAAATAAGATGACTTTACTTATAAGGAGTTAGAAAAGCGCGGAAGAGCTATAGGAGTTGTCTAAAAGGTATCTCAAATTGTCAACTGCATCCGTAACTTGATAACCCCCCTTTAACATAATTAAATTAAATAAATACATAAAATAAAATAAGATAAAAATAAAAATAATAACTAAATAAAATAAAGTAAAACGAACAAAAAAAAGAAATAACACCTACAGGACCAAAAATTCGAAATTCGTCGAAAGTACTCTCTTGGTGAACTACTTTCAGAATATTGTTTAAAGTTTCAGCGAGCTCAACTTTTCACGCTAAAAATAGAGGGGGAGGGACTAGTGAAAACCGTGCCCTAGGTCTTCGATTCGTTGTAATAGGTTATACAGTTGTATTGAAGTTGTTTTTTCATTTCTTTCGATATGTGGGTGGTCAGGACATCCCATTTGACGTCTGATGGCGTCTTCTATCTACAATATGCTAAGTGCCGGCTTGGAAATCAATACATGAATTTTGGTTTCTTTCAGTTTTGGTAACAACAACCTTGAAATACTCTGGAAGTGTAGCCAAGGCTGGTGGTAAATTTTGAACTCTTATTTTTTAGTTATGTTGTATTTTTTTGTGTGTCACATCCCCAAAATTCCCTACAAAATAACCCACCAAAGGGTCCTCTATACTAAATCATTTAGCCACAGTGTATTGTCTACATTATGGCTATATTGCTTAATGATCTATTTAAGTAACACCATGCAGCTTAAGTTAAAACTTCTGCGAGGGCCAGTCGTTAGATTGTTTTCTTTTGTGTCAAATATTAAAATAATTTTATAGTTACGTTCTGTATACCAATGTGGTTAAACGCTCTTCTCTGGCAAATAAGCAAGATGTATTACCTGTTGCTGCAGTTGTTGTTTACGATCAATGCAGTAATGTGTCAGGTTTGCACGTGTTATTAAGCCGATATTCATTAAGTCCCACTTCATGGTCTACAACTCAAATCACTTTTAACGCTTTAGTACATGTACACGGTATTGTCTACACAAATATGTAACTTTAATAATTCCACTCTAGAATTTTTTTTTTTAAATTTATGGTTAAATGTTTAGCTTCAGTATTAATAAAAGTGTCGTAGGTTTTGAATACTTTTTCTCCTCATATTTTTCTCCTTTTTTGGCTTTTAGTATCAATGCCATCCTTCTCAAGTTCTCTTCCAACCTCCTCAACAGGCACTGGTATATACCATTATAATTATAGTTACATACCGCTTACCTGCAGTCATATTTCAAAGCGATTATACGTAGGGCAATCTTGAAATTCTACTGGATTAGGGTATCTGAGGCTGCAATCTGCAATCAATCAGTAATAATAATAATGATAATGATAATAATAATTAATATTTCTATGGCGCAAATTTAGCATATGAATATGATCAAATGCGTCTTACAGATTATGTAAATAACATGATTAATTCAAAACAATTATTTACAATTCAAGTCTAAAAAATACAAAAAAAAAAAATTTGAAAAAATATCAATAGCTCTTCATCGTAAGCAACTCTAAACAAAAATGTCTTCAATTTGGACTTAAAGTGTGCAAAATTATCGGTGTCCCTTGTTGCCCTCGGCAGTTTATTCCAGAGTGATGGTGCAGCGGAAGTAAAAGCTCTGTCAGCAACTTCATTCCTTTCTTTTATTCCGTTACAAACACTATTTTTATTTTTTGTTGTTGTTTTTATTATTGCTGTTGCTTATGATCATGATGATTATGTAACTTGTGCGTACTTATTCACTAAATCCCGGGATGAACCCAAATGCATTGGCCGCTCCCCTCACCGAGTTAACAATAATGTCTAACACTCTGTTCAGATATGTTGATACCTTCTTGGATAAATGCATATACGCCATAGTGCTTCACGATTCTTTCATGGCTTAATTAAAATCACAAAAATGTATTTTTTCAATATTAATTTTACATGTCCAGAATTTTCAAGTTCAACTTCAAGTGGGCTTAAGAGATTCACTTCACCAGGTAGTATCTTTTTAGGGGTCAACAGCATCACGTTGTAGTCCAAATGCAATTTTTACCAGCTCTTATAGTAATATCACTTCACTTATGGGAAGGTTTGAAAGCACTAGGGAATTGTTCCACTGTTCGCAAGTAAACCCTAGACAAACGGGCTCGTAGGTAGCCACAATTTGAGCTCGCTGATGGCTGATAGTAAACTCCACATTTCGATGTCGTAGTTATCTTCCTTTTCTATCATATGTAACGTGGCTCAAATTCAACTCCAAGCAAACCACAAAGCCATTCTCCATCAAAATCATGACGCCAAATAACCTGCTCCCCCCCCCCCTCCACCCCGGGAATTTTATCGAAATTCACATTAAAATATTTAGCCTCAGTGTAATGCCTGCACAATATTCGTGTTGCTTATTATCGCGTGCAAGATATCGAAATTTGCTTTCTCCAACGATAGTCCGTGGTCGGTCATCATCTCATATAGCATTATCACAATATTTTATCTTGGATCCACCATTCCTGTAAAAATAATAATAATAACAACAACAACAACAACAACAATAATAATAATAATAATAATAATAATAATAATAATAATAAAAGCTAAAAACTGGCTATCCCTTAGTGCACCAGGACCATGGTATGGTCTCGGCCCTAAGGACTCTAAGCAAGCATTACGCGAGGACGATAATAATAATAATAATAATAATAATAATAATAATAATAATAATAATAATAATAAATCAGAAATACTAGCACAGCTTTAAATTTATTTGAAAAAGATAACATCAAAAAATTATGTATATGCAAAAGCTCAGATAAAGTAATGCTGCTCGAGCTAAATACGCTTGACATCAAAGAAAATATACTTTAATCCTTCACCCCCTCTCCAAGTTAGGGTTAATGTGTGTAACTAGAATAATGTATGTAACAAAAAACTAACTTCTACTATCATCAATTTCGACCCAGCTGCGTCAACGTCTCCAAAACAGTCATCATTAACAGTAGATTCAACAACTACATCAACATTATCAATAGTATCACCAACAACATCAGCAGCATCTTCGTCCTCATCAGTGGCATCCAGCCAAAGCTGTGAGTACCGCAATTGTTGTACTAGTCTCAATTGTATACTAAAACGTGAAACTCAGCACAACGAACGTCTAAACTGTCTGTCCATATGATTTCACTGGCGTAAAATACGATGCTTACAATTACGCTATCGGTGCAGGACTGAAGGGGAAGAGGGGGTTGGGGAAAGGGGGGGGGGGGAGGGTTGGAAAGTCCTGCCCCATATAGCTAATTATAACAAAACCTTATACGAGACAGCTTCTTTCCAGTTCCAAACCCTTTAGCATTTCCGCGCCAGTTTGAAAGAATAGGTAACCGTTTCATGCAAATTCCACAGAAAAATGGATCAGAAATACGAGCAGAGAAACACGAGCACAGCTTGAAATTTATTCGAGAAAGAAAACATCAAAAAATATGTATATGCAAAAACTGAGAATAAGTAACGCTGCTCGAGCTAAAAACGCTTGAGATCAAAGAAAATATACTTTAATCCCCCACCCCATTTCCAAGTTAGGGTTAATGTGTGTAACTGGAATTATGTATGTAACAAAAAAACTAACTTTTACTATCATCAATTTCGACCCAGCTGCGTCAACGTCTCCAAAACAGTCACCATTAACAGTAGATTCAACAAGTACATTAACATCATCAATAACATCACCAACAACATCAGCAGCATCTTTGTCCTCATCAGTGGCATCTAGCTAAAGCTGTGAGATCCACAATTGTTGTAGTAGTCTTAATTGTAACTGAAACGTGAAACTCAACACAACGAACGTCAAAATTGTCTGTACATATGATTTCACTAGCGAGAAATACAATGCTTGCAAATACGCTATCGGTCTAGGACTGAGGGGGAGGCGGGGGATGGGGTAGATTCCTGCCCCATTTAGCTAATTATAACAAAACCTTACACAAGGCAGCTTATTTCGAGTTCCAAATCCTTTAGCTTTTCGGCGCCATTTTTTTCATGTAAATTCCACAGAAAAATGACACTTACTAATAGTCGAGGTCCACGTGCCCTGTCTACACGGAATTATTTGAATGACTGTGTAAGTCATGGATGAACTCCACTGTTAAATGACTGACTGAATGAGCTGCCAGTAATCGGATATCCATGTTTACGCAAAGAACTCCGGGATATTCAGGGGGCAGACATTGCGAGTCGCCTGAAGGAAATGATTTTTCGATGCACACACACACAAAAAAACGATTTTGGAGAGAGATCAACGCTTTTTGGCCGTTGTTTTATCGCAAATGGTTTTGGGCAATGTTGGTACGTGGAAAATGTAATTAAGGTTTTGTTTGAATAACCGTGATTTGTATGATAACATTTACCGATAAACTCAAATGCTTGCTTCATCAGGTTTATTATAGGAAATTTGCATCGCGAAATGGTCTTAAAATAGTACAGCAGTAGGTATAAATCGAGCAGAAATAACCCAGTAAAGCCTTTTAAGATATGGACAGGCTGCTTTTGGCTACTTTGAAGATCAGTTACACAAATAATATTGGAAATATGCCCGGTGGCGATCACTGCGCTGTGTGGGGTAGATTAAAATAAGTGTAGACTAATCGCGCGACTGCAGTGTGGTCATTGTGTTGTTCAAAGCCTTCTGTTTTGCTTTAAAAGCACGTCTTTAAGCAATTTTCCTTTTCTATAACTGATCAAGGGTCGCTCCGTGAATACTCTCTGAGTATTTGTATTTAAATATGTCATTTGTCCGTGATTGTGCTTTTCAAATTTTGGTAATGACGGTTCAAACTGCGTGACAAAGGGTAGAAGTTTCTTGTGCGTTCTCGTTTTCTGTTTTAGAGCTTCTCTTCTGTCTTTATATTTAACTTCTCAGAGGGTCTTTTCTACAATTTGCTCCGGGTGGCCTCTTGAGATAAGGGGTGTTTTGAAATTGTTGATATTCTCTTCAATGTAAACTTTACAATCAACCTCACGCAAGCAAGGAGTTTATCGATAGATTTCATCCCATATTTCACGGTTATTTAAACAAAACTTACATTTTCCACGTATCGACATTGCCCAAATCTATTTCTAATAAAACAACGGGGGAAAAGCGTTGATCTCTTTCCAAAATCGTTTTTCGTACGTCGAAATAACTTTTTTGCCATACATTTCCTTCTTGCGACTTGCAATATGTTTGCCCCCCTCGCCCTCCCCCCCGCCCCCCGACGAACTCAGAGTTCTTTGCTCATAACACGGGTATCCGATTACTGGCAACTCATTCATTCTTCTGCACACCTAGAGGGGTAATACATAAAATAAGAACAAAGTACCTCCTATTTGTTAGAACTAAATGTTATAAAAAAAGAACGCAACATTTAGCTCATGATGAAATTCGCAGTTAATCACACTTTTCAGTATAACAAAATAGGTAAATTTAAACAGCCAGTTGCTATATAAGGAGTCTTACCTGGACTACTCCAATTTATAACGCCCATATATATATATATATATATATATATATATATATATATATATATATATATATATATATATATATATAAAGTTAAGATGCTTCGAGCCAACAGGGATGCCACGCGCCAGAAGGATCCAAAAGGATTCGTAGTCCAAACCTCGAGTAATGAAATTTGTAGGCAATTGTGGAAAACGAGGACGGACAACTTCGAGCGAAAAAAAAAATATATATACAGTAAAAAATCTAAGAAATCTAAAAAAAAGTTTAAAAATTTAATAAAAATAAACGTTTCGGTCAAAGACCTTCATCAGTTGCAGTGCAAGTGAATAATAAATTACAATAACCTTAAATAAGTTTACAGTATAAAAAATGACATAATATTACAAAGATGATTACATAACAGGGCGTGGTAACACATGAAAACGAAAAAATTAACCAATGATAAACAATCGGTGATTACTAAGCGAGATACTATGACAATGCGGTACAAAACTCAAAAGGCACAAACCAAATAAGAATAAATAATCGAATATAATACAAATAAGATTAATTAATTAATTAAGCGAGATACTATGACAATGCGGTACAAAACTCAAAAGGCACAAACCAAATAAGAATAAATAATCGAATATAATACAAATAAGATTAATTAATTAATCTTATTTGTATTATATTCGATTATTTATTCTTATTTGGTTTGTGCCTTTTGAGTTTTGTACCGCATTGTCATAGTATCTCGCTTAGTAATCACCGATTGTTTATCATTGGTTAATTTTTTCGTTTTCATGTGTTACCACGCCCTGTTATGTAATCATCTTTGTAATATTATGTCATTTTTTATACTGTAAACTTATTTAAGGTTATTGTAATTTATTATTCACTTGCACTGCAACTGATGAAGGTCTTTGACCGAAACGTTTATTTTTATTAAATTTTTAAACTTTTTTTAGATTTCTTAGATTTTTTACTGTATATATATATTTTTTTTCGCTCGAAGTTGTCCGTCCTCGTTTTCCACAATTGCCTATATATATATATATTTATTTATTTTTTCAGCCTGGACCACAGGCCCATACGGCAGCCGTTACCAACTCATCGGCGATTCACAGAACTGGTTCAACGCTCAGGCAACATGCGTGAAACTGGGAGCCCAGTTGGTAAAAATTGAGTCATCAGTGGTCAACGGCTTCATCAAAACAACATTCCTTGACACATCTGGTAACTATGACGACGTTTGGATAGGACTGTCTGACCAAGTTAATTTCGGAACCTGGAGGCGGTCCGACGGAGTCTTTTAACTGGTTACCAAAATTGGGGAGCAGACCAACCAAATAACTTCGGCTTCAATCAACATTGTACCGCTATGCTAGTGGGATATTTACTTCTTTACCAATATGATGGCGAATGGAATGATGTGGCATGCGACAGTGTTCTTAAGTTTATTTGTATGAAATAGGTCAACAGCAAAAAATTAATGCTTTTATTTTTGTTGTAAGAAACGCAAAGCGTCGTCGTGTAGTTTATCGTTGTAATTTTTTTTCTTTTTTTTTTTTCAGTACACCCTTCCTACTGGCCCTTGCATTTCAGTAGGTGATTCAGAGCTAAGCACTGAAGGAGGTCTAGATATAGACATATATAGAAAATAAAACAGTGACCTCGGTTCACAAATGCAATTCAGTTATTGTTATTGCTTTTAATTTTTTGTTTTGTTATTTGTTTTTTTCTAAGAGAGAACGTTTTAGGTTTAGCAATATCCATTTAAACGGAATAGTATGATACTCTATTTACAGTGTATATGGAAATCATTTTGCTAGTTATACTAAAGCTTCCTTTCTTTCGGTATGGCACATACATGTTAAATAGCATTAAAAAAAAAAATTCGGCGAAAGAGGCTTCCAGAGGCATTGTTTACAAGATCAAATGTAAAGATTGTGACTGTGTTTATGTTGGTCAGTCATCACGCGCGTTAAAAACACGTATGAAAGAACACGCAAAGGCTATAGCAACATTGGACAAAAACTCTTTATTGGCCAAACACCATATGCTCAACGGTCACCAAATAGATTTGGAGAACGTTGAAATTATCGACAGATCATCAGTATGGAAACAAAGACTAATTCTTGAAGCTTGGCATTCCGTGCGAGACAGGAACGCTATAAACGAACACATAGCGCTACCGAACGTGGACAATGGCATTAAGAATTTTTACACTCATTAAGAATACTCTAGAGACTATTGCTCATTTAGTTTTATCACACATCTATTACATATTCTAGCAGGACGCCGTTTAACATTTGCATTTTCCACCTTTTGCTGAAGAAGGCAACAGTAGTGGCCGAAACGTCCGATAACCATATTTTTAGCCAGTGACAACCATTTAATTCCTTTCCTTTTTTACCAATTTTTAACATGCCTGGCTACACACCGAACATTTTTAACTGCATTAAAACTGTACAGGTGTAAATGTATTTAAGGACAGATCATATAAAGGGCCTAACTTTTGAAAAGAGACATTTACCTTATTATATAAACGAAGTAGAGATGATGTTATTAGAAATTTATAGGGTCAATAAGGTCAATGCTCACATGGATTGCAATAATACAAAAGTAGCATTTTTGTTTTGTTTTTTTTAGAAGTTACCTTTTTCCTGGAAACTTGTACAAATAGTGTACTAAGTAATGTACTCTCAGTAGACTTTAGTAAAAAACAATTTGTAGGTGGGTTAAATAGAATTAGTTTGTTGTCGCTGATACAGCAAAAGAAAACGCAGCTAACTGTACACAGCTTTCAAGGCTAATATACAAATTTAAGCTGCCCCAACACGGCTTTATAGGCTGAGACTACAAATGGCAGGTGTATATGAGAAACTAGCTTTGTTGAGATCGCCATTCCTCAGCTGAATTGATCTAGACCTCAAGCTAACTTTACTCATTATGCAACTGAGTATTCACGCTACTTTTAGGTTTCAAGCCGAGTTTATTCAGCCTTTTGGCAATTGTACCTAAGATGATGCAATCATGGTTTTCGTTAGTGTAAATAGAGTGCTGCTATCATTGTAATTCGATTTATATCTGGACGATTTACATCTACGATCCACGCGTGTCCTTATTTCCAGTTGTAGCAGACCCGACAGCACTTTGAACCCGGGTCAAGTTCCTCTCTCAAAGCAAGCGAGTTGCTTCGAGCTAATTCCCGAATTTCATATAGTGAAGCGCACAGGTTTCCAGCCAGTTAGGCCCCTCAACGCCCGTTTCCCCTTTTTAGAGTTCATAGCGGGAAAACCCGTTGTCAAAATAAATAGAGAGAGAGAGCAACACAACAATATTCCTATGCCCAGTCTTAAAGATAAGTGGTTTCTCCAACCACTGTACATATACGTTCAAAGCAATATTTAACCAACTTTATAAAGCTGGTAAGCTGGTAAGCAGTACGACATATCTAAAAAGAAAAAAAAAAAAAAAAAAAAAAAAAAAGGGAAGAAGAGGTAGCAATTTTCATTGAAATTGCCCATAATAAAAATTAAAGTCACTTTATCTGTGTATTTAAAAGTGTTAAGATTAGCGAAAAGCCGTTTTGCACACACACAAAAAACAAAACATCCCCATAGGTGCCTAGTGCAGTACAATTAATCTACAGCTACACTCCGTATGCAGGGAGTGCCTATAGGGGTGCCTTTTGTTTCTATACTGAACAGTGCAGCCAAGTGATATACAAACTGAAAGGCAAAAATAATCAAAGAAGAATGAAAGCCGGACTAAAAAGTAAAACTCTGGCAGATGTCTTCCCTGTTTCAAAGCGTAATTCAGAACAGAATAGGCAAGCAATGATAAATCAGGATAACTCAAAGAAAAATACTGAAACAGCATTTGCTTAAACATCAAAAGCCCCATATACTAGTGAATTATTACTAGTAACAGAAATCCGTTCTCTCATTTATAGGGATTGTAAATTAAAAAGTCTCAACAGGCCTTACGATGCCTTAAGGATAAGTTGTTGATATGAATAATAAATCGTTACTTTCATGCAAAAACCGCCTTTCACCGCAGATAAACATACGAATAAAAAATTATGCTCCGAAGTTTTCAAACATTTCGAATTTTAAAAGCAATGTTTAAAACCTCAGGCAGACATCTTATATCAGTATTTTAAAATTAAAAAAAAAAAACATTTTCCAATTTAGGAGTTTATTTTGTTGATTCCGTTGGGTAGCAGCAGTTATTGATAACAAAGGAAACACGATTAAACATTAAAAAGTAATTTCAAAGAGGGTGGCTTCAAGAAAGCCTTTGAGTGATGACAAAAGTTATCTTTGTCTTTCATATCTATGTCTCGTCGGTTTATCAGTTGACTAAGTATGACTGGCTTATTATTGATTTTAAAGTTGCTTTTTCCCTGGACTTTCTCAGCCAAAGGATTTGCAATGGCTCAAGAAGGTAAGCATCATAAGTTTTTAAATATAGTTTTAGTTACTTCACCTGGAAGTAAAGTGAGCGTTATTTCAAAAGAAATTATTGAAAAGTTAAGAGTTAGTTTCGAGGTTTTGTGTAAGGAAAATATAATGCAAGGCAAAAATTAAAATAGTTGCATCGTGAGATAGCATTGTCATCAAGTCTAACATTTAAAACCGCGTCCTATACCTCCTAGCTGTTCCTCAATTCAGCTTAATAGTTAAAAAAAAAAAAAAAATGTTGATAACTTTCTGTGCAACTTTACGTGCCATAATCTAACCTTAAATATTGAAGGGGCATCCGATGGCATCGTGTTTAAAGGATGACATATGCTAGAAAGCTAACGCAAAAAGTACAACTTCAGTTTCCGAAAATTTACTCTGTTTCAACGAATTTTTGTTTGATCGCGCCCTATTTATTGATGCGCGAAATAACCTGTTACGAAAGATATTTGTTGTTTTCTGATAATTTTGACACAGAAGGAATCTCTGAGAATCGATAGAAAAAAAATATGTAACGGTACAGTTATTTAGACTATTGAAGCTTTCATCTTGCAGTGCACTATTCGAAAAAGAAAAATCAATAAAAACTTTGAAGTACGTTTAAATTTGTCTTCGATTTCTTTGCAGCATATGAAAAGGCAGTGGATCTGTATAATTTTTTTTTTTTTTAATTATAACTTTCGGGGAAAATAACTAGGCATAAAAACAAACCCTCATGGACAGCTGTCTCAACCTTAATTACAATATCTCCAAGCATCGTGAGGCCTTCTTAATTAAACACACGTTCTTTAATTTCTTCGTAAACGAGGCTTCTATTTGTATAGTGTGGTATATTGCCGCATGTTTTTCTAAGCATGCGTGTTAATTGGATTTTTCGATGAGAAACCTGTTCTTGTAGAATATTAAAGGCTTCGTGCTTTCACAACGGAATGCACCCGGATACCACTGTCTGTTAAAAAAAAAGGCGCACCGAGAAAAAAAGCGTTTTTTATCTTATTTTATTATATTGTAAGGTAGGCTTAAGGTAGATCTGAGCGTTATGGTTGATTCTTTCTTGGAAGGGATTTTGCCAAACAACTCGGTCATTAATGATGTATTTTGTTTTTGTATGTTGCTAATTCCACACAATAAATTAGCTCCTAACCTAGCTTGCTCGGGCCGTAATAGGGAATATTGGCCCTTGATAGTTTTTGTGCGGCCATGACTTCGGGCCAATATTCCCCTATCTTTTCCTTTTTGTTGTTAAATGCCACAATCAAATGTGGAAAAAAAAACGCAGGGTTTTTTTAATATCAAGTATAGAACAATTGATTTTGACAAAGAACAAAAACATAAGTTAATAAAGATGGTGAATTTTAAGTTCGGTAATGAAATGTGAAGGTGAATTTATCAACATGACACGAGCGTGGGACAAAGAAACATTTTGAGTCCCCGACACCGAACACCGGGCGGGCGCTCTATCCAATGAGCTACGAGAACTCATGGAGAGCAAGGTCATTTAACTGAGTTCATATATGACAGGTGTCCTGCATACTGCTAGGATCAACGCTATCGAATTCATCGTGAGTAGTGATCCTAGCAGTATGCAGGACACCTGTCATATATGAACTCAGTTAAATGACCTTGCTCTCCATGAGTTCTCTAGCTCAGTGGATAGAGCACCCGCCCGGTGTTCGGGAGGTCATGGGTTCGATTCCTGTCGGGGACTCAACACGTTTCTTTGTCCCACGCTCGTGTCATGTTGATTAATTCACCTTCACAACAAAAACATAGTATTAGATAATAGCACAGCATATACAGAATGACAGCAAACATAACTTTCGTTCTTTCACAGATGGCTGCCGGGTTTTGAGATTCAAGCCTGCTATGGAGGGATATTTTCTACAAGGTCACGTGTTAAAGACTTTTATGGTAGAGACTGAAAGCACGTGTGAAATAAGGTGCTTTGTGGAACATGGCTGCGTGTCTTATAATGTTGGACCTTCACACGAGGACGGCATCTACATTTGTGAATTGAGTCATTCTGATCATAAAATGCACCCAGAAGCACTAGCACGTCGAAATGGATTTACTTATCGAGCGACTGAGGTAGTTTTTATTAAAATACACGTATAAAAGGCAGGAATTTTGAAAGATCTACGCCACTTGAACAAAACTGGCGAGAGTTTTATATTTAATCGACCAGACAAAAAAAAACAAAAAAATACATCCTGTATAGAATCACAACAAATAAGTGCTTTTTCTTCCTCAGATGTAAAAACACTTCACAGCTTAAGAATTTAAGAAGCAACCACCAGACGTTGGAGTAACAAACGGGCAAAAACTTTGTTCCGAGATTATTTACATCGTTAGCAAACTTCTGTAATATTGTCTCCTCAAAAGAAATCATTTCTAACTACACCAAACGTCGAAAACAATTTTTGTGAAACACTTGTGAAACACTTGATAGTACTGGTGAAATGAAACTTGGGATAAAATTTTACCCGTGTTTGCACAATTTCTCTAAACTTAACAATAATAATAATAATAGTAATAATAATAATAATAATAATAATAATAATAGTAATAATGATAAGCTTTATTTAAAACTGAAAGACCGATCAGCGAAGTCTGGGAGGAAGACGCTGGTATAAACCAATGATCAGTATCTATATATTACATCGTAAAAAAACAATAATCAATCAAACAATACTAAAAAAATAAAATGATAATCTTAACACTACATTTATGATCAGTCTTGTTTAAATCACTAAAAAAAAAGAAAAAGTTTAGTTTTAAAAATTTTCAGACTACTGCAGTTTCGATGGTCGTTTGGGAGGTCATCCATTCCTTGGCAGCAGCGTACATGAATGTGGACTGGCCCATAGCAGTTTTAGTTCTAGGGAGGTGAAGTTCTCTGTTGTCTCTCAAGACCTTACTACGGAGGTCGAATCGTAACACAAAATAAACTTAGAATCTTTATTCTCGAGTTCTCAGGCAACTATTTGTATTTTTGTATTTGTACTATTTGTATCCTACCGGATATCGTCATAAAAACTGTGGAATCACTCGTTTACCGAGGGAAAGCTTCAGTTTCCGTATATACAAGAAGGAGGCCAGACGATATTCCCCGTATGATATCGAGAGGCGTATCTTATTTGTTTAAGTAATTGCCGTCTCATTTCCTTTTTATATTATTATTCTTTTAGAACGCCTGTGTGAAAAATCCCTGTTCTCCAAATTTAATCTGTCAGAATGGATTCACCGAGAAAGGATACCGGTGCGTAAGCAAGACTCAAAAATCTCAAGGTAATATGAAGTACTGGCCGAATCTGCTAATGATAGAAGTTGTTCCAATTCATTCTTCAATTTTGATTTTGTCTGTTAATAAAGATCCGAAAGAATACAAACGACAATATTTTGTTCTATTTTTAAGGTCCGGTTTTGCGGGCAACATTTTTCTTCAACTTGTCTCGCAACATTGTTGCATTGCAAGTTGAAACACATTGTTGCGCGTATTACCGCGTTTGTGACCAACTTGTCTCGCAGCAAAATACAGTGTTGCAAGTTGAGGCAATATGTTGCGCAAAGTAGACTTTTTTTTTTACATTTTGGCCACAAAGCCCTATGGAGGAGCTTCAATAAATGCATGAAATATGAATATAAAATTAATAGCAACCAAGGTAATACTGCCTTTTCTTTTGCAGACATGTTGCACCTTTCTTTATGTTTCGGTCTAAATCATTTGTCTTTGCTTCACACTTCTCAATATCTAGTACAACAAAAATAAACAGTAAAAGGAATGAGATAATTCCTTTTAACTAAACAATTAATTATCAAAACTGACCTTAAAGATTTTTTTGAAAAAATATTAAGAAACTTATGTTAAAAAAGACGTCCCAACGTTTAACGAACGTCATTATCAAGTCAAAGAGACAGTTTTAAAAATACTAAATAAAACAAGAGTTATTCACAGAAAGATTAAAGTGGTAAAAATGTTCTTTCAGACAAAGAGTTTAGCATGAATGGAGTCAGCATGTGTATTTAAAGTTATGCATGTTTTTTTTTTTCTGAAAAACATCTCAAATACGAAGCAATCAAGAGTTTGCCAGCGCAACTGGTTTTCTTTGACAAGACTTTTTTCGCCCTGCACTTCCATGAAGTGTTTACCAATCGCCGAGTTCTTGTGTTCATTTATACGTTCGCGAACAAACAATTGACAAGTAAACAATTGACTTTTTTTTTACTCATCTGAGCTGCCGCGACAGAAGACCCAAGTTGAACTGCAGGCCAAACAAAGAAGTACACTACTGGTGAAGTTCAAAACTAGTTCCCTAGGGCATTTTTTTAAAAATATGGTCTAAATATTCCAGCGTCGGTATACTTTTATGCAAGAACGACACACTTCGTTGACCTATTTATTTATTTATTTATTTAATTTTTGTTCCCCGGGTATCATCGCCATCCCCTTTCCAAGCCACTCACGATTTCTCTTCTAAACTAATCCAGTTACATACCGGGTTGACATAATTTAACGGTCACAACATTTTTTTTTCTTTTATTCTCGATTGCAAAATCTATTTATATTGCTATGGTTAATCATGGTGATGATGACGATGATGAGGATGACAATAATGACGATTACGATGTACATTACGTGTGCTCATACATTACAGTTACGCCTTAAATGCATTGCGTTCCCCTCACTCAGTGCAGAATATTGGGTGGGTAAATAAATGTCATTATGTAATTTCTACCGATTTTTTTGTAATATAATTCAAAGCATGAAAGTTTATTCTTGAACTTTTTCACTTCCAGACTTTCCAAGTTCAATTTCAAGTGAGCCAGCAACCTCAGGCAAGTCAGAGAGGGCCACTACACCAAGTGGTAAAATTACTATGACATATTTCTGCAGGTTCCTTGAAGTTGAGGCCGGTTTAATTTGGTGTTACCTAATACAAGTACATGTACATTTTTTTTTTTCAAGATTCAAAAACATCACGTTCAAGTTCAAATGCAATCTGAACCCCCAAAAAATGTTTCTTTCACTTATGTACGATGAAAATGACGATAGCGATATCGTGTTGAGAATGACAATGACTATAACGATAACGATAATGACGATGACAGTGATGATGCTACATCACAGCTACGCTCTCACCTTAAAAAATATTGCGTGCTCCTCACTGAGTGTACAATTTTGATCAATACTTTGCTCTTATATCTCGTTGTATCCTTAGGCGAACCATAACGCGATTGTCAACGATTTTTTTAATTGAAAGCATGAAAGTGCATTATTGAACCTCTTTATCTTTAGGATTTTCAGGTTTAATTTCAAGTGAACCGAAAACCTCAAGCCAGCCAGAGACAGCCACAGGTTTAATTTCAAGTAAACCAAAAACCTCAGGCCAACCAGAGAGAGCCACTACACGAAGTGGTAATGTTATTAAGACATCTTGTTGCAATGTCATTAAAGTTAGGTTAAGGCGTTTCATACACTCTCTACGTAATACCTGTACTGTTTATTTTTCTTCCAGACCCAAAAACATCACGTTCAAGTTCAAATGCAACTTCTACCACACCTTATGGTACGAAGTGTCACTTTTGCTCAAATTATCAAGAATTACATGCTTTTGTACGTCTAACGAGTTGGGGAGGGAAACGGGAGGGAATCGTAGCGGTTTAGTAACTGGAATGACGATGTTTACAGACAGGCGCTCTTGAGCTGTCCGTTTATCAAGTTATAGACGGAGAGATTCGGCTTCCCCACGATTAGCACATTTCTGTTTTTGCAGATTTCCTGTTTTGGTATTTGTAGAATATCTTATATAGCTAAGAAGTGAACGAAATTATTATTATTTTTTTTTATATAACAGTACTATTAGTATTTTTCTGAAACTATTTATAACTTTAATTTACATTTGCCTACTTCTCCGTCGCATCAAATGGAAACTTTGAATTAATTCCTCGGTATAAAATTCATGTTTTATATGTTTAGTTTCGGCATTAACAGTAGCGTTACTGTGTGAGGGCAATTTGTCTTTAACATTTTCTTGTTCTCTTTTGTTTTTGTTTTTGTTTTGTTTTGTTTTGTTTTTTTGTTTGTTTTTTGTTGTAATTGTTTTTTGTTTGTTTGTTTTTTGTTGTTGTTGTTGTTGTTGTTTTTCTTTTGCTGTTGCATAATCGCCACACTACTTAAGTTATCTTCCACCTTTTTCCAGGGCCAATGGTAAATTCCACTATAATTATACTTATATACCAAGCTAACATCATATAACATGATGATGATGATGATGCTTTGCCAGCCCCTCACTGAGTTTAGAATTTTTCCAATACTTTGGTCTTTAATTTCACTTTATCCTTTCAATAGATGCCATAGTGCTTCTCCATTGAAAACATGAGCAATTTTTAAACCTATAAGTATAATTTCAAGCGAATCAAAGAGATCCACTCCGCCAAAAAGTACGTTACGATGCTGTACACCTTTTTCCTTTTTTTCCTTTAGCTTTTAAAAAGACTGTGCACACCAGTAGCGATATTTTTCTCTTATTTTTACAAGTCAACAGCAATACGTTCAAGTCCAAATAAAATTTGTGCCAGTTAGCCTTAAGGTGCCAAAAAAAAAAAAAAAATCACCTATGGGAAATTGGGAAAGCACGGGAAAGGTTGTAGTTGGTTTCCTTAAAAATTCTGCTACGACCAGCCATTATTTTTATTTCTTTTGTATCAAATGTTTAATCAAGTTTAGAATTATGTTCTGTCTTGTGTACGATTTTAATTTTTCTCAGCGAGCTCAACTATTGACGTTAGAATTGGGGAAGGGGGGAAGGGGGGTCTTCGACTCGTTTGAATTGGAGATACAGCGGTGTCAAAGTTGCATGGATAGATAACCGTTGAAAGTTTTGGTGGTTATGACATCAGATTTGACATCTGATGGTGTCGGGTATCCACCAAATTGGAACTTACTTCTTGGAAATCACTACACGTATTTCGGTATTCTTTCAGTGTCACCAAAAACAAGTTTAAATTATCTTGGAAGTGCTGCCACGGCTGATGATAAACTTCTTATTCTTTTTTGCTAGCTATCTCTTCTCTTTCCATGCATATTACATCGCCCAAAACTACCTCTAGACAAACAAAAAAGTATATATATTCTCCTTTGAAATTTCATCGATATTATGTTATGCCTTATGACTTTACAAATTGTTTTTTTAATAATAAATACTTTTTGGCACTTAAGTCTAAAAGTTAACTTAAAAGTTCTTTCCACTAACGCAATTACACTCAACTGTGCATAATTGGAGATAATTTTACATGTTCTGTTTTTTCCCACTGTTAACTCGTTGGATTAAAAAACAACAACGCCGACGGCGACAACAAAACGAAAACAATTAATGAAGCAATCTGACAGGTCTAATTAGGCGATATACACCCTGTTGAAAAAGCGTTGTCCGAGAAGAGCAAAAGTCCTTTAAATGTAGATATTACTGGAAGAGTGAATAAACGTGTCTATAACTATCTGAAAATATTTTTCCTAGTGAGACTTTTGCAGCTCTGGTTTCGTATAACGCTTTAGCATGTATACGGTATGTATACGGTATCGTAGAATACAAGTAATTACAAAATCCACACGATCCCTTTCCCGCCCATCCCCTCCTAAACGAAAATACAGTGGGTCATATTGCTAGTAGTTCACACATTTATCTGGACTAACTTAATTCAACCTGGTGTTTTTTTTGTTTGTTTGTTTGTTTTTTCCCATACTTTTCGACTTCGATTTCAAACAGACCTAAGAGGTCTCCTTCACATGAAGGCAACGTTGCTTCTCTACGATTTTGCTGAAAATGTACTTGTTAATTTGTTTATCTTCAATTTAATGTGTCGTTATTTCTTTTCTGTTATGTTTTTTAGTGTCACCGACGCCGACATTGAGCTTAGTTGAAACCACTGGGTCTGCTGCTACGCCTTATGGTATAAAAGATCACTTTTGTTTTTGGTGTACTAGTATGTACGGTGTAGGCTCGTGTCTATGAAGGTATGAGGTAGTCTGAGGAACCGCGAAGAAATATTACACTGAAGAAATTTTTTGAGGCGTGAAAGAATATCTACGGAGTCGAGGAAATTCTAATGACAAATGCGTTCTGCCTGAGACAATTTCTTGCTATTTTCACTTACATTAAAACAACAACAACAACAACGAAAACAATAACAAAACTTGGAGCAGACCATAACTATCTTCTTAGATTTTAAACAAGGAACTTTTCTGCCCAGAAAAAGGCCAAAACAAACAAAAAGTACGCCATTTTCGTAGGCGTTTGTTTTCAATGTCTCAAAAGAAGATTTACTCTACGGGGCTGAAACTTTCAGTAGCGGTTCATTTATTCTCTGCAAAAGTTGATCTGTCAATTGTGTGTCCATCATTTTTGACGTTGCCATGGCAACCATCAAATTTCATGTAGGTCTGGCCAAAAATCGACATTTTTTTAGACAAATAAGTATTTTTTATTTCAACTTTCTTCTTTAAATTTTTGAAATTCACAAATGTGTACATTTCATAAGCGTTCTGGGTCGATTTTTTTTGTTAATGTCCGTTATTTTTTGACCTTTTAAGAAAATATCAAAATTCAACATGGCGAATCCAAAATGGTATCGTTTTCTAATCGATGTAAAGTTATTTCGTTCTGCATTTACAGAACGAAAACCCGAGGGGCCTTTCATCCACCCCTCCCCATCCCATGTACCACGGTTGGGGTATGAGTTAGCTTATACGTCCGAGGTTTAAAAAATTATTTTGTCCATGATTATGTCTTATGCCATTGATGTTATTTCTACCTTTCTCTATTACTCGTTTTTTTATTCTCTTTTTCCATTCAATCGTTCAGTAATTTTTCCTAATCTTTGTTGTTTAATTTTGTTTGTTTCCTGTGTTTGCTACATGCATTGTCAGCAATATCGAGCACAAGTTCCTCTGCAGGTTTCGCAACAGATTCGGGTAAGCTTTTTTTTTCGTCATACAATATATGATAACGCCAAATTATGTCTATTTTACGTGAGATATTTATTGAAATAAATGCTTAGCTTTTGTAAGTTGATTAAATAATAGCGTTCTTGATGTTGCTGTTTTTGTTGTTTATGGTCTTGCTTTTGTTTTTATCTCTAGCTTTCTTTATTGCTCGTTTTTCAGCTTGGTTTCTTTTTTTTTTTCATGCATGCGTTCGTTAATTTTTCCTATTCTTTGTTATTTGGTTTTTGTTCGTTTCCTGTGGTTCGTATTTCTAGTGTGCTGTTGCTAATTTTATAATTTTTCCTATTCTCTTTTCTTTGTTTCTGTTCTTTTTCCCCTGTGTTTGTCATTTCTAGTGTCAGCAATTTCAAGCTCAAGCTCCTCTGCAAGTTATTCAACAGCTTCTGGTAAATTTGACTTTCTTTCATCATATAATGCAGGCTTAAGTTTTTTTTTTTTTTTTCTATTTTTTGCCTACAGGTTAGTGTACGGCCAATGCCGTCGAGCAATTCATTTAATCACCAAGCAGCCTAAGGCAACTACGCAGAAAGCTAAACTTTAAACGTTGCCCCTTTCTAGTTTCTTATTTACCTGACGATTGCTTGATGAATTGATTTTGTTTTTTCTCTCTCTCTCTTTCGTTCTTCTTTTCTTCCTTTCCTTTCCTTTTTATTTTCGTTTGTTCCTTCCTTTATTCTTTTTTTGACTATCTTGCAGTTTCAGTGACATCAAGCTCAAACTATTTTGCAAGTTCCTCTTCGGCTTCTGGTAAATTTTGTTTTTGATTGTGCTTTTTCCATAGTTACGTTTATTTCTGTGAATTATCCAGCGTCATCCTAAGGTATGCATAACAGCTGCGTAAGGAACTGAATTACTACGTTTTACACTGGCTTAATTCCTTTGCTTTGCTGTCTGTGTCTTTCTGTTCTTCTTTATTTTGCGTTTTTTTTTTGTATTCTACTGGAACGTATACAAGGAGTTTCATTAGACATTCGTAAAAATTGATTAATGTGACTTTGAGAAACTGTCATTAATTAGTAGAATTCTACGCTGATACAAATGTAACTGCTGCAATCTGATTAGCTAAGATACCGTATACATTTTCAGCCATTAAATTCGAGTGTCCAGAGGTCTTTGATTAGACATTATATTACAGGGCAAAATTGCGATTTCTCTGGTTACAGACCAAACTGATCCACCAATCATCTCGGACGTAACTTTTGGGCCCATGGATGCAAATTTATTTCTTTCCTTTTGTCGGCTTGTCCACAACGGTTGTATGAGCTTCTGGATTCATTTTTCACGTGTTCTGGAATTCAAAGAAGTGTAAATGTGTCGGTATGTTTAACATTTCTTGACTAATTTTGTCTCGTACTATTTTCAGCCCGTAGCTGCAAGCCTGGCTGGTACACATACAACAGTTTTTGCTATAAGATTTCCGATGAACTTACGAGCTTTAACCAGGCCAACTCGAGCTGTATCAACGAGGGAGCTGTATTAATTTTTATTGAAGACTTCGACGAACTAGATTTTCTTGATACCATTCTTGCAGCTGATGAAAAAGTGTTCGTGGGTATGACTGACATCGCAGAAGAGGGTCAATGGGTTTGGATGGATGGCAGTACTGTTACACTGGATCCCCTGTGGCACGGTAATTTTCCGACTGGCGGTACAGAGCGCAATTGTGCAGAATACGTACAGAACCATGGCTTCCGCGACAGATCGTGCGATGTAAACAGAAAGTATGTTTGCAAATACTCTTTTCTCGACATGTGAAGCCATCTTCCCTTTGCTAATTGTTCAAAGGTTTTTGTCATATATGTTAGACAGACAGTTTAAAGATCGATATCAGCTTTAACGACATGTAATTATGTGAGCAGGCCTCACAGGTTAAAATCTTATGTGTATCATGTCTACGCACCGTGTTAAAGGCTTCTTTGGCGTGGTTTTACCACATAAACTGCCAGATAAACTCTCAATAACATCTTAGACCTCTTCAGGTCTAACGAATTCCATAAACGAGCCAGCTTGACTCAAATGTAAATATAAATAAGAGTGAGTGGGTTATCCTTGGTATTTCAACTTCCAGAAGAAGGGAAAAAGAAGAAGTGCAAAACCGTGGAAGGTGATATTCAGATCACCATTGTTAACCGCGATACAGTAAAAACCCTCATAAAAGAGCAAGCGGATTAAGGACACTCAGGCTGAAATTTGGTCAAAAAGTACCATATACATAAGAACACATTCAGCCTGAGAGATGAGAATTGTCCTTATATAAAGAATTTGTTTCCAGTTAGATTAGAATAACCTACTAGGGTACAGTGCTAAGTAGATCAATATCTGTGCTAGACCATTACACACATAGAGTTTCACAGCAGGTATGGGAATTTCTAGCAATTGCTTTTAGACTTGGCTAATTTATGTAACTAAATGACTGTTACCTTCTGTCAATCACATTCTTTATTTGCTGCAGACATAACATGCTGACATGAAATTCATTAATTAATTAAAATGTTGTGCTTGCACATTGATTTCACCTGTTGGTAGTCTATGCAGTTTTTAAGGTTCAGAAACAATTTTAAGAACACCGTAAGAACATCTTCAGGCTGATTTTGCAGAAAACACCCGATATATAAGAACAAATTCAGCCTCAACCCCTAAAACACGTGTTTTTTTTTTTTTTTTTTTTTTTTTTGCGGGTTTTTTACTGTATCTTCCCGGAAAAGGCATTTTGGGAAATAACTAAGGATGTTCCGCAAGGAAAAATTGAAGATTCACTCATCTTTTCTATCTACTTGGTTTAGCATTTTTAAAGGGAGTATGTCGGTTCAATTGAGAATAAATACACCGCAGCTGCCGACTCTCTGATTCAAAGAACAACCCCTTGCAAATAATCATTGCGTTTCACCCTGAAATATGACAACTACTTTGCCAGAGCTGATTTCTTTTTCATTACGCACCGCTTCCACAGCACTAGGTACCTGCCGGTCAATTTACTGTTTCCTTGTTCATATATGACTGTCAAATTTCCTCTTCTTTCATTGAATCTGACAAACTGCTTCTTGACTTATTTACTCGTAATTTGCATATATGGGTGGTTGCCATGGTGACTGAAACGCAATCTCTCTGTTCACTTCTCGTAGATGATTCAATATTTTCTCGATTTCGATTCGGTTTTTCGGATGCGTTTGCTTATATAACAAGGAAAAAAAAAGTTTCTTTCTTCATCATATTCCAAACATCATAGTAAATTTATAATGTGTTTGAGTTTTTCTCAACTTTTCTTTACCTTTTATGGGGCAACCTATTTTTTTCTTTTTTTTTCTGGAAAGTACTTGTAATTCTTGTCTCTTTCAATTGAGATATGGTAAACTGCAATGGTGTAAATGCTTGGCAAGTTATGAAATAAAGAAAACGATGTGCTTAATCTGACGTTTTTGTCACGGTACCATGTAGAGTTTAATGACCACTGCGAGGTAATATGATTCGCACAGCGAGCTTACAGTGAGCGACTGCATATTGAAATTGTAGAAATTTCTGGAAACTACTGAAAATCAGTCGATTTGCTCAGTAAATGACCTGTTTTACTTGAAATGTTATCTATTCATGGATATTTTTGTAATGCTGGATGGGTTTTCTTTCCCACTCTCCAGTGAGGGCAGGAGATCGCTTAATTCGTTGTCGTAACAGTCACTTGACAAACGCATGGTTTGCAGCTCTATAATCTTAGTTACTCGCCATTGTGGTCAATTTAGGGCCTCAAACCTATCTTTTGCTTTTATTTTATTTTATTATTTTTCTTTTCAACTGGCATTTTTTCCACAGGTTAGGAGTATAAATGCCCTTTTTGTATGAACATAGACATTCAAATAAGGGCTAAAATACACACACACACAAATAATGATTATCAACTACAGGGCTGCAGTTTTTCATTATAGGAAATATTTGTTAAACTCTGGGATTCTCATTAGAGACGACATGAGGCGTCTGAGGCGAAGCCCTTTTTGGAGTACTGCAAGTTAATGAAACACTCCTCTATGTAAAACTCTCTCAATCGTACGATGCTTAGTAACTAGCTTTTCTCTTTCAAGTACCGTTCAATGACACTCTACCATGACGGGACGCACGGGGCTTCTACTGTAAGTACCGCAGAGAAATGGTAGGAAATTTTCATAGCATTCCTTGCATACTCTCACTAAGGTTCTTCGTCTTGCGGCCAGGGAGGGCGTCATAATCTGTTTCAGTGACATGTCGATGATATTAAATAAAAAATAAACCAGAAAGGGCCGATGGAATATGAGACAAGCTTTAAAATGAAGTCACGATATTAATAGTGCTTTAAAAGTAAATAGTGCCTTCGAGTCATTCCTGATGTTTTCAAATGATCGCGGACTCCACCGACGCCAACAATCCGGAACATAACACGGTCTTTAAATACCGGATCACGACTAAACACACGTGAAGAAAGACTTTGGCAAGAAAAAAACGTGACCGGACAAAACCGAGGAATGCCGATAAATCAAGTAATCCCACAATGATGAACGAATTACACAACATGAACCTTCCTCTGCTTCTCCCCATGAACCAAGTTCAGATCTACGAACTGAACTTAAAGATACCAAAGTGCCTACGAATGGATGTTGAGCGCGGCGAGCAGACTTAAATGTCATTACAATAAACTCTGAGCTTGCATCGACATGCTTGTCCGGGCGTAAAGGAGCGTTTGATTAATCAATCTAACACAGATCTTAAAGAATAAAAACCCAACTGATCTGCAATACTTGTCTGAGTATGTCGTTGGCAGTGGGAGTCACGTGCATATCATCATGCTCGGCAACTGAAGTTATTGTGTAGAAAATATCGCACAATTACACAACCGAGGGCAAAAAGAAAAAAAAAAAAAAAAAGAAAGAAAGCGCGGGGAGAAACTCAGTACATGGAGCTAAGCTACATTGTCGGTGCAGTTAGGTGACCATGCACGGCTACCAATTGATTGGCCAATCGCTTGGCCAATCGCTTGGCCAATGGCTCGTAAACGCAACCAATCGTAAAAGTCCGTAAGTAACGACCTCCGAAAGAAGTGAGCCCACCCCTAATCCCCTGAAAATAGAGGAACAAAGGTTCAAAAGTGTAATAATTTTCCCAATTAATAACCTGAATAACGTACGATAAACTGATGACGATTCAACTACGGAAGGTACAGCTTATTCCAGGAGGCGTCATGAAGCACCCTGGTAAAATAAACAAATTTTCACCAAGCAACAAGAAGGTACTAACAGGACCTTTTCCTCAAATTGAAATTACTAAAATTGACAACTTTGCATCATTTTTTAACAGGAGCGCAAAAAAAAAGCGTTTAATCATATTGAAATTAAAAACTTGACCAGAGCAGTTAGATATTTCTAAACCAGACTAACGTAGCAGTGCATCATGAACGGTAAAAGTAGTTTAAGGTATCTTATATCACGGTTTCAATATAAGGCGCCCACCCATGTGCCAGCAACATATCCACTTTTTTTTTTCTTTTAAGTTCTCGCGCGTTTAGAGATGCGCCACACTCACGTTTTAGGTGCAGGGGTCTCAACCATTCTTACCTAACTATTTAAAGATGCTACTTTTAGCCTTACCCCAATTCTACACACGTGTACTTCACTTGTGGAAGTCTTTCGATTTCGACAGTGCTTGGGTAAGATATTCTCCCCATATCAACTTTCTTTTCTCTCGTAAGTTCTCGCGCGTTTAGAGATGCGCCACACTCGCGTTTTAAGTGCGGGAACCCCAACCAATGCATACCTAACTTTTTAAAGATGCTACTTTTAGCCCTCCCGCAAATCTACACACGTGTGTTTCACTTGTGGAAGTCTATTGATTTGGATAGTACTTGGGTAAGAGATTCTCGCCTAAATCAACGTTATTTTCGTTAGTAAGTTCTCGCGCGTTTAGAGATGCTCCACCCTGGCGGTTTCGGTATCGAAATCTTAAACTATGTTTACTTGACTTTTTAAAGATGCTAGATTTGGCCCTTTCTCAAATCTACACTCGTGTATTTTACTTCTGGATGTATGCTGCTTTAGACAATGCCTGGGTTAAAGATTCTTGCCCATTTATATCTCTTTTTCACTCACGTCTTTTCGCGCGTTTAACAATACGGCAAACTCGCGTTTTTGGTTTGGGGATCTCAAACTATGCTTACGGGGCTCTTTAAAAATGCTAGTTTTGGCCCTCCTTCAAATCTACAGAAACGTATTTCACTTGTGGAAGTCAATCGGTTGAAGATTCACGCCCAAATCCACTTTCTTTCCTCTCGTAAGTTCTCGAGCGTTTAGAGATGCGCCACACTCGCGTTTTAGGTGTGGGGATCCCAGCCAATTTTTACCCAACATTTCAAAGATGCTACTTTTAGCCCCCCCCCCCCCCCCCCCCAACTCTACAAACGTGTATTGCACTTGTGGAAGTCTATCTTTTTGGACAGTGCTTAGGTTGGAGACTCACGCCCAAATCGACTTTTTTTTTTCTCGTCAGTTCTCGCGCGTTTAGAGATGCGCCACGCTCGCTTTTTAGGTGCCGGGATCTCGACCAATGATTACCTAACTATTTAAAGATGCTACTTTTAGCCCTCTCCCAAATCTGCGCACGTGTATTTCACTTGTGGAAGTCTTTCGATTTGGACAGTGCTTGGGTAGGAGATTCTCCCCATATCAACTTTCTTTTCTCTCGTAGGTTCTCGCGCTTTTAGAGATGCGCCAAACTCACGTTTTAGGTGCGGGGATCCCAACCAATGCTTACCTATCCTTTTAAAGATGCTACTTTTAGCCCTCTCCTAGATCTACACACGTGTATTTCACTTATGGAAGTCGATCGATTTGGACAGTGCTTAGGTTGGAGATTCACGCCATAATCCAGTTTCTTTTCTCTCCTATGTTCTCGCGCGTTTGGAGATGCGCCACACTCGCGTTGTAGGTGCAGAGATCCCAGCCAATCTTACGTAACTTTTTAAAGATGTTACTTGTAGCCCAAAACCCAATTCTACACACGTGTATTTCACTTGTGAGAGTCTTTCGATTTCGACAATGCTTTGGTAAGAGATTCTCCCCATATCAACTTTCTTTTCTCTCGTAAGTTCTCGCGCGTTTAGAGATGCGCCACACTCACGTTTTAGATGCTACTTTTGGCCCTTTCTCAAATCTACACACGTGTATCTCACTTGTGAAAGTCTCTCGCTTTGGACAATGCTTGGGTTAAAGATTCTCGCCTATTTATATCTTTTTTTCACGCTTTTTTTTTTTTTTTTTTAATGTTTTCGCGCGTTTAAAGATGCGGCACAGTCGCTCTTTTTTGTGTGGGGATCCCAAACTATGCTTACGGGTCGGTTTAAAAATGCTAGTTTTGGCCCTCCCCCAAATCTGCACAAGTGTATTTCACTTGTGAAAGTATATCGATTTGGACAGTGCTTGGGTTGGATATTCTTTGCCATGTCAATTTCTTTTCTCGCGCGACTTCTGGCGCGTTTAGAGATGCGTCACATTTGCGTTTCAGGTGCTGGGATCCCAACCAATGCTTACCTAACTTTTAAAGATGCTACTTTTAGCCCTCCCCTCACACGTGTATTTCACTAGTGGAAGTCTATCGATTTTTGGACAGTGCTTAGGTTCAAGATTCTCGCCCATATTAACTTTCTATTCTTTCGTAAGTTCTTGCGCGTTTATAGATGCCCCACACTCGCGTTTTAGGTCCGGGCTTCCCAATTAGTGCTTTCCTAACTTTTTAAAGATGCAACTTTTAGCTTCCACCCCCTCCCTCCACCCCCGAAATCTACACACGCGTACGTGCATTTAACTTGTGGAAGTCTATCGATTTGGACAGTGCTTGGGTTGGAGATTCTCGCCCTTATCAACTTTCTTTTCTCTAGAAAGTTCTCGCGCGCTTAGAGATGCTCTCCACTCACGGTTTTGTTTCAGGATCTTAAACTATGTTTACTAGATTTTTTTAAAAGATGCTAGATTTGGCCCTTCCTCAAACCTACACGCGTGTATTTTACTTGTGAAAGTCTGTCGCTTTGAACAATGCCTGGGTTAAAGATTCTCGCCCATTTATATCTTTGTTTTTTTCGCTCGCGTGTTTTCTCGAAATAGTTTAGAGTCCCTGGGATTCGGAAATATCACTCAACTTCCTGGACATCGACCTAAAGTTGGTCAAAATCACCCTGCGGGTAGCCTAGTCTCCGCGATTTTCTAGTCACTAAGTGAGTTAAGGAGGGGCTATATTTCGGCCAGACTGCTCATAACCAAGCGTTCAATGATTTTTCCTCTGTCCCTTTTCCTGAAAACCAGAGTTTTTTCATATTAGTTTAGAGTCCCTGACACTCGGAAATATTGCCCAAGTTCCTGAAAATCGACCCAAAGTAGGTCAAAATCACGCGGCGCTTTGAGCGGTCTCGGCGACTTTCTAGTCACTAAGTCATAGCTATATTTCGGCCAGACTGCTCATAACCAAGCGTTCAATTTTTTTTCCTTTGTCCATTTCACTAAAACCCAAAGTCTTCTCGAATTAGTTTAGAGTCCTTGGGACTCGGAAATATCGCCCAAGTTCCTGGAAATCGACCCAAAGTTGGTCAAAATCACGCTTCGCGTAGCACAGTCTCGGCGACTTTGTAGTTACTAAGTGGCTATATTTCGGCCAGATTGCTCATAACCAAGCGTTCAAAAATTTTTCCTCTGTCCATTTTACTGTAAACCAAAGTATTCTTGAATTAGTTTAGAGTCCCTTGGACTCAAAAATAGTACCCAAGATCCTGGAAATCGACCTTAACTTGGTTAAAATCACACTGCACGTAGCCCGGTCTCGGCAACTTTTTAGTCATTAAGTGAGTTAAAGAGAGTCTATATTTCGCCAGACTGCTCATAAACAAACGTTCAAAAATTTTTCCTCTTAACATTTAACTGAAAATCAAAGTGTTCTCAAGTTAGTTTAGACTCCTTGGGACTCGGAAATATCGCCCAAGTTCCTGGAAATCGACCCAAAGTTGGTCAAAATCACGCTTCGCGTAGCCCAGTCTCGGCGACTTTGTAGTTACTAAGTGGCTATATTTCGGCCAGATTGCTCATAACCAAGCGTTCAAAAATTTTTCCTCTGTCCATTTTACTGAAAAGTAAAGTATTCTTAAATTAGTTTAGAGTCCCTTGGACTCAAAAATAGTACCCAAGATCCTGGAAATCGACCTTAACTTGGTTAAAATCACATTGCACGTAGCCCGGTCTCGGCAACTTTTTAGTCACTAAGTGAGTTAAAGAGGGTCTATATTTCGCCAGACTGCTCATAAACAAACGTTCAAAATTTTTCCTCTTAACATTTAACTGAAAACCAAAGTGTTCTCAAGTTAGTTTAGACTCCTTGGGACTCGGAAATATCGCCCAAGTTCCTGGAAATCGACCCAAAGTTGGTCAAAATCACGCTTCGCGTAGCCCAGTCTCGGCGACTTTGTAGTTACTAAGTGGCTATATTTCGGCCAGATTGCTCATAACCAAGCGTTCAAAAATTTTTCCTCTGTCCATTTTACTGAAAAGTAAAGTATTCTTAAATTAGTTTAGAGTCCCTTGGACTCAAAAGTATTACCCAAGATCCTGGAAATCGACCTTAACTTGGTTAAAATCACACTGCACGTAGCCCGGTCTCGGCAACTTTTTAGTCACTAAGTGAGTTAAAGAGAGTCTATATTTCGCCAGACTGCTCATAAACAAACGTTCAAAATTTTTCCTCTTAACATTTAACTGAAAACCAAAGTGTTCTCAAGTTAGTTTAGACTCCTTGGGACTCGGAAATATCGCCCAAGTTCCTGGAAATCGACCCAAAGTTGGTCAAAATCACGCTTCGCGTAGCCCAGTCTCGGCGACTTTGTAGTTACTAAGTGGCTATATTTCGGCCAGATTGCTCATAACCAAGCGTTCAAAAATTTTTCCTCTGTCCACTTTACTGAAAAGTAAAGTATTCTTAAATTAGTTTAGAGTCCCTTGGACTCAAAAGTATTACCCAAGATCCTGGAAATCGACCTTAACTTGGTTAAAATCACACTGCACGTAGCCCGGTCTCGGCAACTTTTTAGTCACTAAGTGAGTTAAAGAGAGTCTATATTTCGCCAGACTGCTCATAAACAAACGTTCAAAATTTTTCCTCTTAACATTTAACTGAAAACCAAAGTGTTCTCAAGTTAGTTTAGACTCCTTGGGACTCGGAAATATCGCCCAAGTTCCTGGAAATCGACCCAAAGTTGGTCAAAATCACGCTTCGCGTAGCCCAGTCTCGGCGACTTTGTAGTTACTAAGTGGCTATATTTCGGCCAGATTGCTCATAACCAAGCGTTCAAAAATTTTTCCTCTGTCCACTTTACTGAAAAGTAAAGTATTCTTAAATTAGTTTAGAGTCCCTTGGACTCAAAAGTATTACCCAAGATCCTGGAAATCGACCTTAACTTGGTTAAAATCACACTGCACGTAGCCCGGTCTCGGCAACTTTTTAGTCACTAAGTGAGTTAAAGAGAGTCTATATTTCGCCAGACTGCTCATAAACAAACGTTCAAAATTTTTCCTCTTAACATTTAACTGAAAACCAAAGTGTTCTCAAGTTAGTTTAGACTCCTTGGGACTCGGAAATATCGCCCAAGTTCCTGGAAATCGACCCAAAGTTGGTCAAAATCACGCTTCGCGTAGCCCAGTCTCGGCGACTTTGTAGTTACTAAGTGGCTATATTTCGGCCAGATTGCTCATAACCAAGCGTTCAAAAATTTTTCCTCTGTCCATTTTACTGAAAACTAAAGTATTCTTGAATTAGTTTAGAGTCCCTTGGACTCAAAAATATTACCCAAGATCCTGGAAATCGACCTTAACTTGGTTAAAATCACACTGCACGTAGCCCGGTCTCGGCAACTTTTTAGTCACTAAGTGAGTTAAACAGAGTCTATATTTCGCCAGACTGCTCATAAACAAGCGTTCAAAAATTTTCCTCTTAACATTTAACTGAAAACCAAATTGTTCTCAAGTTAGTTTAGACTCCTTGGGACTCGGAAATATCGCCTGCGTCCCTGGAAATCGACCTTAAGTTGGCCAGAATCACGCTGCGCGTAGCCCGGTCTCGGTGACTTTCTAGTCACTAAGTGAGTTAAAGAGGGGCTATATTTCGGCCAAACTGCTCATAACCAAGCGTTCAAGAATTTTTCCCCTGTCCATTTCACTAAAACCCAACGTCTTCTCGAATTACTTTAGAGTCCTTGGAACTCGGAAATATCGCATAAGTTCCTGGAAATCGACCCAAAGTTGATCAAAATGACGCTGCGCGTAGCCCGGTCTCGGCGATTTCCTTGTCACTAACTAGCTATATTTTTGCCGGATCGCTCATAACCAAGCGTTTAAAAATTTTACCTGTGTCCATTTCACTGGAAAACAACGTTTTCTCGAAATAGTTTAGAGTCCCTGGGACTCGGAAATATCCCCCAAAATCCTGGAAATCGACGCAAAGTTGGTTAAAATCACGCTGCACGTAGCGCGGTCTCGGCGACTTTCTAGACACCAAGTAGCTATATTTCGGCCAGACTGCTCATAACCAAGCGATCAACAGTTTTTTTCCGCTGTCAAATTCACTTAAAAGCAAAGTCTTCTCGAATTCGTTTAGAGTCCCTGGGACTCGGAAATATCGCCTAAGTTCCCGGAAATAGACCCAAAGTTGGTCAAAATCACGCTGCGCGGAGCCTGGTCTCGGCGACTTTAAGCACTGTCCAAATCGATAGACTTCCACAAGTGAAATACACGTATGTACATTTGATGGAGGGCTAAAAGTAGCATCTTTAAAAAAAGTTAGGTAAAAATTGGTTGGGATCCCCGCACCTAAAACGCGAGTGTGGCGCATCTCTAAACGCGCGAGTACTTACGAGAGAAAAGAAAGTGGATTTGGGCGTGAATCCCCAACCTAAGCACTGTCCAAATCGATAGACTTCCACAAGTGAAATACGTTTCTGTAGATTTGAAGGAGAGCCAAAATTAGCATTTTTAAAGAGCCCCGTAAGCATAGTTTGGGATCCCCAAACCAGAAACGCAAGTTTGCCGTATTGCTAAACGGCAAAAAGACGCGTTTGAAAAAGAGATATAAATGGGCGAGAATCTTTAACCCAGGCATTGTCCAAAGCGACATACATCCACAAGTAAAATACACGAGTGTATATTTGAGAAAGGGCCAAATCTAACATCTTTAAAAAGTACAGTAAACATAGTTTAAGATTCCGGTACCGAAACCGCCAGTGAGGTGCATCTCCAAACGCGCGAGAACTTACTAGCGAAAAGAACGTTGATATAGGCGAGAATCTCTTACCCATGTACTATCCAAATCAATAGACTTCCACAAGTGAAACACACGTGTGTAGATTTGCGGGAGGGCTAAAAGTAGCATCTTCGAAAAGGTAGGTAGGCATTGGTTTGGATTCCTGCACCTAAAACGCGAGTGTGGCGCATCTCTAAACGCGCGAGAACTTAGAAGAGAAAAGAAAGTTGTTATGGGCGACAATCTTTAATCCAAACACTGAGCAAATCGATAGTTTTCCACAAGTGAAATACACGTATGTAGATTTGGGGGAGGGCTAAAAGTAGCATCTTCAAAAAGTCCAGTAAGCATAATTTGAGATGCCGACATCGAAATCGCGAGTGTGGCGCATCTTTAAACGCTCGAAAACACGCGAGAGGAAAAAATATGAATGGGCGAGAATCTGCAACCCAAGCATTCTACAAAGCGACAGACTACCACAAGTGAAATACACGTGCGTAGATTCGAGAAAGGGCCAACTCTAGCATCTTCAAAAAGTCCAGTAAGCATAGTTTGAGATGCCAACACCAAAACCGTGAGTGTGGCGAATCTTTTAACGCGCGAGAACTTACTAGAGAAAAGAAAGCTAATATGGGTGAGAATTTCTCACCCGAGCACTGTCGAAATCGATAGACTTTCACAAGTGAAATACACGTGTGTAGATCCAGGGGAGGGCTAAAAGTAGCATCTTTAAAAAGTTAGGTAAGCATTGGTCGGGATTTCCGCAACTAAAAGGCGAGTGTGGTGCATCTAGACACACGCGAGAACTTAAAAGAGAAAAGAAAGGTGATAAGGGCAAGAATCTCTCACCCAAGCACTGCCCAAATCGATGGACTTCAACAAGTGAAATACACGTTTGTAGATTTTTGGGAGTCCTAAAAGTAGCATCATCAAAAAGTTAGGTGAGCATTGGTTGAGATATCCTTACCTAAAGCGCGAGTGTGTCGCATCTCTAAACGCGCGAGAACTTACGAGGGAAAACAAAGTTGATATGGCCGGGAATCTCCAATCCGAACACTTTCCAAATCGATAGTTTTCCACAAGTGAAATACACGTGTGTAGATTTGAGAAACGGCCAAATCTAGAATCTTAAAAAAGTCGAGTAAGCATAATTAGAGATGCCGACACCGACATCGCGAGTGTGCCGCATTTCTAAACTTGCAAAAACAAGGAAGAGAAATATATATAAATGGGCGAGAATATCCAACCCAAGCATTGTGCAAAGCCACAGACTACTGCAAGTAAAATACACGTGTGTAGATTTCAGAAAGGGCTAAATCTAGCATCTTAAAAAAATCCAGTAAGCACAGTTTAAAATCCCGACTCCAAAACCGCGAGTGGGGCGCATCTCTTAACGCGCGAGAACTTTCTAGAAAAACGAAAGTTGATATGGGCGAGAGTCTCCCACCAAAGCACTGTCCAAATCGATAGACTTCCACAAGTGAAATACACGGGTGTAGATTTTGGGGAGGGCTAAAGGTTGCATTGTTAAAAAGTTAGGTGAGCATTGGTTGGGATTCACGCACTTAAAACGCGAGTGTGGCGCATCTCTAAACGCGCAAGAACTTACAACAGAAAAGAAAGTTGATAGCGGCGACAATCTCTCACCCAAGCACTGTCCAAATCGATAGTCTTCCAGACGTGAAATACACTTGTGTTGATTTGGGGGAGGGCTAAAAGTAGCATCTTTAAAAAGTTAGGTAAGCATTGGTTGGGATCCCCGCACCTAAAATGCGAGTGTGACGCATCTCTAAATGCCCGAGAACTCACGAGAGAAAAGAAAGTTGATATGGGGAGAATCTCTTACCCAAGCACTGTCGAAATCGAAAGACTTCCACAAGTTTAATACACGTGTGTAGATTTGGGGGAGGGCTAAAAGTAGTATCTTTAAAAAGTTAGGTGAGCACCTAAAACGCAAGTGTGGCGCATCTCTAAACGCGCGAGAACTTACGAGAAAAAAAAGGAAGTGGATATGAGCAAGAATCTCTCACCCTATGAGGGAACGCAAATGACTTCTACTGTAAGTATCTCTTTCTGGCTTTAACTATTTTTACCGTTCATGATGCACTGCAACGTTAGTCTTCTCTAGAAATATTTAACTGCTCTCGTCAAGTTTTTAATTTCAATATGATTGAACGTTTTTCTTTTTTTTCTTTTTTTTTTTATGCGCTCCTGTTAAAAAATGATGCAAAGTTGTCAATTTTAGTAATTTCAATTTGAGGAAAAGGTCCTGTTAGTACCTTCTTGTTGCTTGATGAAAATTTTGCGGGGTTTGTTTTACCAGGGCGCTTCGTGACGCCTCCTGGAATAGGCTATACCTTCCGTAGTTGAATCGTCATCAGTTTATCGTACGTTATTCAGGTTATTAATTGGAAAAATAATTATACTTTTGAACCTTAGTTCCTCTATTTTCAGAGGATGAGGGGTGGGCTCACTTCTTTTGGAGGTCGTTACTTACGGACTTTTACGATTGGTTGCGTGTACGAGCCATTGGCCAGGCGATTGGCCAAGCCATTGGTAGCCGTGCATGTTCACCTTAAGCACTGATAATCTATCTTGGCTCCATGTACTAAGTTTCTCCTCGCGCTTTTTTTTTTTTTTTTTTTTTTTGCCATCGGCTGTGTAATTGTGCGATATTTCCTACACAATAACTTCGATTTCTGAACGTGATAATACTGCACGTGGCTCCCACTGCCAACGACATACTCAGACAAGTATTACAGATCATCTGGGTTTTTATTCCTTAAGATCTGTGTTAGTTGATCAGAATCAAACGCTCCTTTACGCCCGGACAAGCATGTCGATGCAAGCTCAGAGTGTAATGTGATGGCTTTTATTGGGTAAACAAGACATTTACGTCTGCTCGCCGCGTTCAACGTCCATTCGTAGGCACTTTGGTATCTTTAAGTTCAGTTCGTAGATCTGAACTTGGTTCAGGGGGAGAAACAGAGCAAGGTTCATGTTGTGTAATTCGTTCATCATTGCTGGATTACTTGATTTATCGTTTTTTTTGTTTTTGTTTTTTTTTTTCCTACCTAATTCTTTCTTCACGTTTGTTTAGACCTGATCCAATATGTAACGACCTTGTTTTGCTCCAGATTATTGGCGTCGGAGGAGTCCGCCATCATTTGAAAACAGTGGGAATGACTCGAACGCACTATTTACTTTTAAAGCACTCTTAATATCGTGACTTCATTTTAAAGCTTGTCTCATATTCCATCGGCTCTTTCTGGTTTATTTTTTTTATTTAATATCATCGACATGTCACTGAAACAGATTGTGACGCCTTCCCTGGCCGCAAGACAAAGAACCTTAGTTAGAGTATGTAAGGAATGCTAGAAAAATTTCCTACCATTTCTCTGTGGTAGTTACAGTAGAAGCCCCGTGCGTACCGTCATGAGTGTAAGGAATTTCATTCGGCTCATAAACATATCCGTCGTTTGTTCTGCCTTCGCGTGGACACTACTCAGGACCCTGTCAAGTTCCTCCGACGCCATTATTTCAGTGGTAAAGCCAGCTTCTAAAAATGTTCAGCCACTGTTTTGTGGAGCGGGAGGCATTTTTATTGACAACCACAGACAAGAACTCTTAAAAAAAAAAAAAAAAGACGGGACAACTATAAACATCTATGTCGCGAGTTGGCCCTGGATTTGATGGAGTGTGGTTTTCGTTTGTTTCTCTTTTGCTGGACTCGGGATCACACGGAACTTGAGTAGATGTTGAAGAAAAATCGCCAAAGTAATCGTCATAAAGAACACTTTAAGTCGGCTAGACACCTAAAAGTTGGTGTTACGCCAGAAGTACCTCGTCACCGTCATTTATAAAGTGTGGGTAGTTAAATTCGTCCTTTTTAGTTATTATTATGTTATCATTATCATTTATTATTTTTTAAAGCAAAGATTTCGCAACTAAAGTGGCAAAATTCAAACAAAGCCAAACAAAGGCTTTTTTGTCTTCCATTATCCTGCAGTTTGATTGCTTACTTAAAAAAAAAAAAAAAAAAGACATCGAAATCTGATTGAGTGTTTTGTTTTTGTATTCCATTTTCAGCGTTGGCCAGAAAAAAAATGCGATTTAGAGCACAAAGATAGTGCGATTCGTAAATAAATTGCATTGATTACAGCCAATCGGATTTCAAAGATAACCAGTGAATGTAATAGATAAGAAAAACATCGCTAAACCTAGGTTTCCCTTGTCTTGAGAAATTTGATGGCGAATGGCCAGAATAATGATAATTATTGAAAACCATAATATACAATTGTACTAAGCGTAAAATGTCGTCTTTTTCATGTTTAAATCTGATTGTAAATATTTAACAGAAAGTAAACACGAATCTTCTGTACCGTTATTAAATTCAATCCAAAAGTAAACCGACGAGCTGATAACGACAGCCGAAGCGTGACAACAGATAAACAGCACTGCTATATTAACAGTCACAACGATGCTACAAATTATTGGAATTAAAGAAGGACATGTATTGTACACCATCACGCTACAGAAAAGGCGTCGAGCACTACTAGAGCTTCGACAAGAAACAAAACTTTAATAAGCCTACACGTGCAACTGCCTTAAGTTTACCAAGATTTAGAGAAAGAACTTCCCTGTGCTTTCTGAAAGTCCTGGGTCTGGACGCACTGGACTGACAAAATTTGTTTGGCCCTTCTAAAAATCTCGACAAAATTTGTCTCTGCCAAATTTTTAATTTGTCAAGGGTGGGCGCACTGAATCACAGCAAAATATTTGTTAACCACAAGTGTCAATCACATGGAAATTAACACCATACTTTGCCGCTTGTTTCTTTGGACCTTTGCCCCTTTTTCTGCTCTCGTCTGCTCTTGAATCCTAAGCTTGGCTGCTTTCAATTTGACTACATGTAGTCGTGAAACTTGTACTTGTACTTGTACTCGGCTGACTCGGGTGAACATACGGATGTACAAATTGAGCAGAGCTTGGTCCTGGAGATGCAGCTGGAACATTAACGTAGACTTGGGAACCGTAATAGTTGTACTGTGCGAACGGATCGTCATGGAGCATACCGAGGTACGAATCTTCCATGTTTATCGTTTGATTGCCGCGCAAATATAAATTTAATTTTGGCGAGCTTCGGACTGAAATACTCCGACTAAAAATAGAGATCAAATTTTCTTGATTGACATTTTCCTTCAAATCACGGCGTGTAAATTGACAAATCTGTCAGATTTCACGCCTGACAAAAATTTGTCCTGCTCCGAGGCAGGACGACGGCGTCTTTGAAGTTTGGTAAGCCTTGACAAAATTTGGTAGATCTAAAAATCACCGGACGCACTTGTCTCAGGGAATTGATGACAGATTTTTTTGCAAAATAAACAAAAATTTCCCCAGTGCGTCCGGGCCCTATATTAGTTCTCACAGGAAACTGGAGGTTTGAGTAAAGTAAACACAGGGTAACTGCTTATGATCAAGTTTTAATCTGTGCCTAGAATTTTCTAATAAGTAATGTGCGTGTAATGAAATGATTCTTTTAGTCAGTCCTAAATGAAACAAAACAAAACAAAACAAAACAAAACGAAACAAAAACAAAAACAAAAACAAAAACAAAAAAATGGCCACTTTCTAGAATTTTCTCGCCTTTAATTATTAAATGAACTATTTCTCTAACTTATAGATGATATATTAATATGTATTTTTTGTGATATATTTTTCGGTTACATTAATCTTGTTGTGAGTCTGCATCCTTTGTCATGTAAATTATGCCAACCGGGAAAACAGGTTATTAAAAATTGACTAAGCCGAGCTTAGCCACAAAATTTAATCTAGAAACCGACCGAAGCGGAAATTTTACCGGAGCGGAATTCAACAAGTTCTTATGGTGTCGGCGATGCGTTCACCGTACCGTTCAAGACAAATTGAGAATCGCCTAAACAACGCTCCCGATCGTATCTCGATTATTGCAATAACCGTTCTGCTATTTAACATCTTTAAAAATGTGGAAGGCGGTAAGTTAGTTCTGTTAATGTCTTGGCTTATCGACACCATTATTGTCTAGTGTTTTGTTTCAGTGAACGGTTTATAAATAATTAAGATGAGCCTCCTTTGCACAGTACTAAATTTAAATACCAAGCTGTGAAATTAACAAGACCGGGTCCAAAGTAAGCAGGACCAAATATGTTTCTAGTTGAAACGGACTTAGTTAATTCAGGCGGGAAAGGTTTTGAGGAGGAACGGCAAAGTTCTTTGTTGCATGTTTTAATTCACGTTTTTGGCCTTCATCGTGCACAAAGACACTAGTTGTTTACTGAGGAACTTTCCCTGCCAATAGATATGTCTCGGTTAGGTAAATCATGCATAGTGTATGAGCGCAAAACAAGCAGGTTGTCATACATCACTAATTTAAGCAATTTTACTCTGTGTTTGCAGCTTTTAAAACTGACCTTTACACTGCATAATTATTCTGGCACAAGCATACATATTCCTTCTCCAAAAACCTTTAAGCGAACTTTCAGTTTTCCTTTCGGTAGAAAGAGAAAAAATGATTATCTTAAAAATAAGGGCGCCTTATTTACACAAAGACCACAGTGGGAAGTTAACAGTCACTCGAAAGTCGAACGTTTTTACTCGATCCTCGACTTTAACTGGAGTATCGCGTTTCGAGTCGAACTTTTCGATTCTCAGAAGACTCATTCGACGTTCAATTCAAGTTGTTCGAGTTTTGAGTGAAAAAGAAAGCTCTGAAGCAGGAGCTCATCACGTATCTATTGCCCGTTGCTATTGTTGTGTATTTAAAAAATATATATAGTTTTTTTTTTCTAGTCGTTTTTCGATTGTCTCGCAACTCGGAACACAAAACATGATTTTTGAAAGCATCGAGGATCGAGGATCGTTTTTTAAGTCGACACTGTCGAGCTTATACGGTTGGAACATCGACCATGCAACTGTGTTTAAGAGTAGGGAACTAGCCACAGTTTCTGTTATTTTCAATAAGGATAATAGCGACCCAGGCATCCATCGACCGTTTTCTTTCCGTCCAATCCCTTGTCATAATTCATTTCACCATTACTGTTAATAGCCTGACGATAAGTAATTTAATAACCTCGGAATGGCTCGAAGCACGCAGACTTGTAGTATCAAGTTTTGTTTCAAAATCTGTGCACAGTTATATTGCCTCCAGTGGGGTCGTCCTCTGAAATTCATTAGAGAACGTTCCCATATTACCTACTTCATAATGCATATGTTGATGATCTACTGCAGTGGGAAACATGAACTAAATATGTTAATTTAACAAAACGCACACGATATACTCATGTTACTACAAATTCTTATTAAACATATAGAATAGCAATACAAGACACGTAAATTTTGAGTGACGAGATCGTATTTTTTTATGACTATTATTCTCTTTCTGACCGTCTATTTACTGTCGGCCTAAAGTCCATTTCTTTATAATATTTACAATGCTGACATAATTTGACATGTTTTATAGCACAAAGTTAAGGCAAGTTCCTTTCTTTCTGTACGGGCCTGTTGAAAATGCGCAAAAATATTATATAAACTCCATCGGCCATCTTGGCTGATTGAGCGGTATTTCGAACTTTCCTTGATTGTACAAAAATGTGAATTCGCTGGAACTTTTAAAGTATGTTTCTGAAAATAGTTCACCCAAAGGGTCTTTTTGCCGCAATAGAAGAAAATTCGAATTTTCCGAGCAGTTGTCTGACTCTCCATATTTGGAAGCAGTGGCTCTTTAGCTTTAATGTTTCAAGATCGACAAGTATGGTATAAAACTATTTAGTTAAATGTAGATCTTTCCCTTTTATGGTAGTTTGAATTATTGAATATTTGACTTACAGTACAAGTGAATTTCTTACAAATGGAGGAAGCACATTGAGACAGCTAATAAAAGACGTACAAACACTATTATTTTTAACTTAACGAAAACAATTATGTCATGATGTTGATCATCTTGAAACAATCTAGCTACCTAATTTAAAGCAGAGTTAAACTAAAGAGACGGGAATCAAAGAACCATTGTTGCGATGTGATGATGGAATCTTGAGATCGTCGGCGGTGAACTACAAGACTTCACTTCAAGTTGCCCACCGTCTTTCAATTTGGTCGGTTTTGACTTTCAGGGAGATAAGCTTTGTCTCATGACAACTGTAAGTATGACCTAAGTTTTATGTCTTTCTTAGATGACTGTCGCGTTATCCAATTCCAAGAGGAAATTCAAAACATGATTGTTACCAATCATGTCGTCCAAAGTTACCGAGTGGCTAACCAGGAAATATGCAAGATACAATGCTACATGGAGACAAAATGTGTGTCTTACAACTACGGCCGTCTGGAGGATGGATCATTCGTGTGTGAAATAAATGACAAGCATCATTTACAAGTCCCTTCAAATGAGTTTATGGCAAGAGATAGCTTTATTTTCAACCCAATTTTGGTGAGTAGAGATACACTTCATTGGTACTGCGCCTCCAAAACTTATTAACAAATCTTATAGATAGGACTGTATGAATAAAAAGGCGCATTGAAGACCATGCTTTCTTTAAAAAAAAAATGCTATTTTAATTCGATCTTTGCTTTTAGCTATCAGCAGTAACAGAAGCCACGTTAGTGAATTTAAGATCAAGAAAACGTACTCATTATTTTCCTAAGCAAACTTTTTGATGCTGATGTCGTTCTTTGAGGTAAAATAGGCCTTGACAAAGTTTACAACGAAATATAGAACTAGCACAAGGTATTTACGTAATGGTGGTGCGAGAAAGGTAATTTACATCTTGATGATCGAAGTAACCAAGTTGTTTTCTTTTCTTTTCGTCGAGGAATTTTCTAAAAGAAAAAATTAAAAAAAAAAAAAAAGGAACACAGTTTCCTTTTTATATCCAGTTTGGGAGAAACCCGAAAAAGCTTGCCTGTCGGCACGTGTTTCCTTTGCATGTGCTATCGGGAAGTGAAAAAGATATTTGAAAAGTTAATCGGGCCTTGTATTTTCGAGACAGCTGACAATTGTTTTTGATGTCAGAATTTTTTTTTGAAATAGTTTTGCATACCATGGATGTTTATTAACATAAAAGATATCTCAATAAATTACAGACTTATTGCCAAAGTAACCCATGTGTATCAAATGCTACGTGTGAAGAAGGTTTTGGTGCCGAAGGATACCGTTGCGTTTGTCCAGAGGGATATTATGGAGATAATTGTCAATTGGGTAAGGAAAAATTGATCATTATACGCATTACTGGCATTTACGCTACGTGCTATAATTTGCAATCCGCTCTTGTTCATACACCTGGCATATTTGAATAATTTTGGACCTTTTCTTACAATGCATTGTCTCATTTTTCATTAAAATCGATGAAAATCGAAGTTCTTCGTTTGAAACGTCTTTTTAGTGATTTTAACGTTTGTCTCAATGCCTTTTAAGCCTGCGTTCTCAAACCCATTTTTACATATTATCATGAATGCTGGCTGCACTTTGAGTATTTTTCCTACAAACCGGTCTTTTTTTAGTTGTTTTCCAGTGTCCACAGTCATGGTCCACTTTTAACAGATCATGCTACAAACTTTTCATAGAAGCAAAAAACTGGACCGACGCCGAAACGATTTGCAACACTAACAATGCCCAGTTGGTGAACATCGGATCCGCTGACGAAAACAATTTCATTAAAAGAGAGTTTTTAACAGGCAGGAGGGATTACTGGATTGGACTAACAGATTCTGAAAGTGAAGGAACCTGGAGGTGGACTAAAGGAGCTACATTGACTGGGTACAACAACTGGTCGAATAATCAGCCAAATGATTATAAAGGACAGGATTGTGGAGCAATATTGAGTGGAAATCAGAATACTGGAAAATGGCATGACGTTTCATGTTCTGGAAAGAAACGGTTTATTTGCGAATTAATTTAGTGCCACAAAACGGGAAACCCTAAGGATTTTCCTATTTCTAGCTACTATCTTAGCACTTTAAGCTCGATAAACATCAATACATTATGCAATTAGCCAGAAGCAAGAACTTGAGAAGGAGGAAAAATACATTTTAGATTGGAAATCGGTCTGGATGAATTACTCAACTTGAAATAAAACCAATGATGCTTTCTTGCAGTTTTATTCTTCAAAGTCGGACAGTATTGTCGGCTTAAAATAACAGAAATAAGCGGCCTAGACTAAAAAATTGCTTGACGTCGACGATTGATTTGGAAAAAAAATGCCGACAGGGGTTGTCAGCAAATACAACGATGAGTATCATGGCGGTCATCATGATGAAGTCGACATTTGATGATGAAGCTGATGATGTCGCTGACAACATGACGATGGCGATTTTCAGGACAACGCCCATAATCATGTTGATAATGACAACGATATAATTACAATGAGGGCGATGACAATTGTAACGGGGTTTCAATAGGGCTAGCCGTTAGCAATAAAACGGGCAAAAACTTTAGCCGCCAGGAGAAATTATTTGAAGTTTTAACCGTTGGTCCGGCGAATCAATAACTCAAATATCGTAGTTATGGCTGTCGGAATCAAAAGGTCTATAGAATACCGTGCTATTTTTAGTCGATCTTTGCTTTCAACTTGTACTATCGGCAATAACACAAGCAACGTTAGTGTATTTAAGATCATTAAAAACGTACTAAATAGTTTCTTAGGTGAACTTTTTGCAACTGGTTTTAATCCTTAGGATAGAATAGGCCTCGAAAAAGATGAAAAAGAATACAACTTCTGGTGGTAAGGGAGAAGAAAAGGCGAAATATTTGTAACTTCTATTTGGCTTCATCTGTTATATTGGAGCAACCAGTAAGGAATGTGATCTCCGAGAAGAACAAAGGGGGCTACCACAACCGGTGCAAAACTTGCATTTAAGAAAATGCGGATTGGTCAAAAATCGTGTTTCTGTAATTTGGTAGAAATACAGAGGTAGCATAAGCTGTTAACGTACTGGTGGCGGGAACAAAGCTAAGTTACATTTTGATGGTCAAAGTAACCAAAAGAAAAACATGTTCTCCGTTTTTCTATCGAGTTGTAGAAACCATCGCGAAAGTTTGGGAGAACTCGAAAAAGCTGCGGAAACACTCACCCATCGGCAAGTGTTTCCTTTGCATGCGCAATCCGGTAGTGAAAAAAGTATTCTCTTTTCGAGACAGCTAACGCTGTTTTTGTTTTTGCATTTCTTTTAAAAAAGTTATGTCTACAATGGATGTTTATTGGATTATTAAAATAAAAATTATCCAATATATATATATATATTGTCTATATATATATATATATATATATATATATATATATATATTGCAATTGCGCATGCTCACTAGCTCGCTAGTTTGAGTACTCTGGTAATGGCTTAGATACTACCACTTGTGTAGTATTTGGGACGGCTTTTTAAGCTTAGCCTCCATCCTAGTCTTCAGCACTGCACTGATAAGGCCCAGAAGGCCGAAACAGTACTGTATGCAGTTAGTTATATATATATATATATATATATATATATAATAAACAATGGTAGCAAGACATCGATGAATTGAAGTCTTTCTACCATTGTTTATTATCTACACTGCTCCTCTCAGAGTCGAGCGCTCTATAAATTTATTCTGTTCAAGTTCAAGAAGTATATATATATACAGACAAGCACAAGCGCAAGCACGAGCGCAAGCACGAACGCAAGCACAAGCGCAAGCACGAACGCAAGCACGAGCGCAAGCACGAACGCAAGCACGAGCGCAAGCACGAGCGCAAGCACGAGCGCAAGCACGAGCGCAAGCACGAGCGCAAGCACGAGCGCAAGCACGAGCGCAAGCACGAGCGCAAGCACGAGCGCAAGAACAAGCGCAAGCACAAGCGCAAGAACAAGCGCAAGTACAAGAGCAAGCACAAGCGCAAGCAATAGGGATGACCCCAGTAAAAACGAAATTCGACGCAAACACAAGCACGAACAATATCATCCGAACCTTCCGCCGTTTAGGCGCTAGGTAGTCTGGTTCCAGTCTATTCATTCGCCAAAGTTAACCACGTGTGTTAAATATCCTTGCGCTTGTGTTATACCTGAGCGGTATTTCGTTTTCACTTGTTGCAGCATAAACGCAAGCATCAGCGCAAGCATAAGAAAATGGAAAACTTTGATCTTTGTGCTTGTACTTGCGCTTGTGCTTATGCCTGCGTCAAGGCCGTTTTCACAGTGAATAAAGAATTATTGTGTTTGCGCTTGTGCTTGCGTCGCTAGTGAAAACCAGGCTTTAACAGAACGAAAATCCACCCTCTCTCTTCCCCGCTTGTGCCACGGTGGGGGTATTAGTTAGCTTGTACGTCTAAGGGATAAGATTGACTTTGTGTCATGATAGTATAAATCGTTAAGCGTTCAATTTGTGAACAACAAGAAGAAGTGAACAACTGCTTCACTTTCTACACGTGAAGCTGAGTATCTGACATTAGTGATTGCTACACAAGAATGTAAATTTCTACGGCAAATTTTGGGTGATTATATGTGCCGTCCTTGCAATATTGTTTTTTTAGTCAGACAAACAGAGAGATATTGCATTAGCTAATAACAGGAGCTCATCACCTGGAGCCTCCATACGTATTACAGCCTAGAGTCAACCCTTTCCCGCATCATTCTATTTTTAGAACTGTAATTAGCACAGGAGCCTCTTAGCTTTCCACGAAACATCTTGCAATAGGCTCCTACAAACAGCGGTCAAAGCATATCGATGTCAAATATGTAAATGCTTGTCTTGGTGTAAATAGAGATAAACTGGATATATTGCTTGGTTTACTTAACGTTGTAAACCCCAAGTTGTGTGTGAGTGGGGGTGTAAACCGGAAGTGTTTGTTTTAAACCAGAAGTGTTTTATGTTATCCGTAGGTATATATCCGTAAGTTCAACACAAGATTGATTCTATGCATTGCTCTATATCATTATGTTATCCCACAAGTCCACGTTAGGTGTAGACGATTCGTTGTATACCAATAAAACTAAGTTACAGTTGAGGTTTCTAATGTTTATTCACCGACGGACATGGCAATGCTTGCAACACCGCAGTGCACTGTAGCATATTTAATTTGTCAAGATATGTAATGTATATGTAATCTCTTATACTGAAGAAATTTTGCGGGACTTGAATATATTTCCATTCAGTTATTCAAGGCATTACCAGCGATGGTTATTCTTTGCTCCAAATGACGTCAAATGACGTCATTTGACAGCCATCTTGAATCCGTCATCTTGGATTTCACAATTTTCCTAGAAAGTCAAGAATTAACGGAAAGTAATACAAAATCAAGGCAAAATGCTTATGAAATGTAAAACTTCATAAATTTCTGCACTTCGATGAAGAAAACTAGACAAAAAATACAGAATTATTTCAAAAAATCTGATTTTTGGCAAAACCTACATGAAATTTTATGGTTGCCATGGCAACGTCAAAAATGATGGACACGCAATTCACGTATCAAAATTTTCGCAGAAAATGAATAAACAACTACTGAAAGGTTAGAGTAAATGGTCCTTTGAAAACTTTGGAAAAACCTCATGTAGGGGTAACATTCACCCTCCCCCCCCCCCCCCCCCAAACCCCCACCTTATACGTCCAAGGATTAAATTATACAGTAATCTTTACAAATCCTTCTCCGAAGCTTCCGAGAAACGTTCAAACATCGCTATTTTGAAAACAACGAAAGGCTGCATGTTGATTCGATTTTTACCGATTCACTTGCGGAAGTGGGTTTACCATGGTTATACTGTCAGAACTGTCAGTTGCGCATGGGCATACACTTAGACGATATCGCTTCTCATTTTCCATGCCTTTGTTGTTGAATAAATATTCGCATGCAAAATCGTTTTTCGCGTGGAAGTACAATTTCACCAAAATAAGGATACCTTAGTGGAAAATAAGATAATTGAAGAGCTCTATACGGGTTTAAAATCGCAAAGAAATATATTTTTGTCGTATCTGGACAGTCAAGAGAAAAAAAGAGCGTCCATGCTTTGGGTAAATGGACTGATAGTTACTCTGGAGAATCTTTGGTTAAAAAAATGAACTTTCTCGGGCTGATATTTAAGAAATAGAAAACATGTTCCGTGCTTCCACCGAGTTATAGAAACACGAGTGGAAGTTTGGAAGAACGGGAAATGCCGTGGGAAACACGATTTTTAACCAATAATCAGCGCGTGTGTTTTTTGAGGGGTTATTTTCTCATCACATTCCATGCAATATATTTTTTTTATTTTTTTGGTATACCGGCGGAATTGTGGTAATACATGTGATATTCGTTTAACTAATATCTGTCAAGTGGCAAGTTTATTTGGTTTTGCATTGCTGTGCTGCGGTAATAATCATTCGTTAACAAAACGTCAAAAGTTTAATGCTTCTTCCTACTCACAATATCGGCCGCAGAAGCTTCGGCCGTGCATTAGCAAAATGACACTTCCCCTGCGGCTAATTAATGTTAGGTCTGTTTCGTCGTTACCTGATTATCAAATTGCAAACCTTAATTGACTTGAGCACTGTCACCTAGGCGCTATCAAGCCTCGGCTTGGAATTTTTTTCAAATTTTATCGTCAGAAAGCTGCGAGGCATAAACAAAATAATGTTTCATAAATGGTGCCCCAAGGTAAAAATATTCAAAGTGGAGCAAATAATCAACTGGTCCATCTGCCGTGCAAACAAAATAATATAAAATATGTATGGGCAGCACACTATGTAGTTCGTATAAATTAAGGCTGGAAAGTATTTGACAGGTTTATTAAAAGAAACGAAGATCGTGCTGTTACGCTTTTCTTTTCTCGATTTTCTTCCATCGTGTTTACGTTTCTTTTCTTTTTTCTTTTTTTTTTTTGTGTTCACTTATTTTTGTTTTGCCAGTGGGATATTCATTTATTTCGCAATAACTAGAACCGCATAATCCCCAACTAATCTTGGCTTGTCAGTGAATAATTGGAGAGTGTTTAAACTTATTTATACATACAAATGTTGTGATATTGTAGATATAGTAGATGAAAGTGAAGTATGATCATCGCAGTAAATTTTCCAATTTAAGCAACTGGAAAGAAGAAGCCTGAAAAAAATCAGGGCTTCAACGGGACTCGAACCCGTGACCTCCGCGATACCAGAGAGCATCGCATCGGTATCGCGGAGGTCACGGGTTCGAGTCCTGTTGAAGCCCTGATTTTTTTCAGGCTTCTTCTTTCCAGTTGCTTAAATTGGAAAATTTACTGCGATGATCATACTTCACTTTGTTGTGATATTGTTCATTCTGCCAAAGAGCGAAGTTGTTCCTAGAGTGCTGTAATTATATTCATTTCCAGGCGTATACAGAAAGAATACCACGCAAACGATAAATATTAGCAAACACTAGCAGAAAAGAGAAAGATGCCGGATAATTCTGTGCGTCTTTGGAGAAAGGAGAATCGCGCGAAAAGACTTATCATGGTTGTTTCAACGTGTGCTGTGTTGATTAATCTTACTACTTTTGGGAAAGGAGGTAAGCTAAAGATATTTTTAATGATTGTTTTTGTCCGGGAGTATATGACCAGTAACTATAAACTATAAACTCCATAACTCTTATCTCGAAATTAGTCACTATAGTGAAAATTCAGCCACACCTCGACGAAAAAAATGATATTATCCCGATCCTTTTACTGTATGTTTAAAACTTCCTTTGGATGGACATCTTAAAATAACACCTAACTTTACTACGGGATTACTTGAGATAAACATTAACAAAAAAAGTACAATTAAAAGAATGGTTTGGAAAGAAAAAAAAAAAAAAAAAAAAATGGAAGTCCAGGACATGAAGCCTACGAAGACAAAATACTGGCGTATTTTTTGGCTTCACCTTTTTTTTTGATTATTTCTATAACTATCTTTTTTTGAGTGGGGGTGGGGGATTCATGTGACAGCTCATTTAAGAACTACCAATATATACCGGATATTGTGTGCGTCCATTTGTTAATTTCGCCTAGCCATGGATCATGTTGAAGACTGATTTCTTAAGTTTCGAAATGGCGAAGGATAGCGAAATATCGAGTAAATATCAGGTTATACAAAAACTGTCAACATTGAATTGAACTGGATTGAAAAAGAAAAAAAAAAACTACTTGAGATTTACACCAACCCAATATTTGAACAATTCGTTTCTCCGTAGATGACTGCCGAAGTATTCAGTTCACACAGCCTTTAGAGAATATTGCTCTTGACAATCATGTCATTCGAAGGGACCAAGTAAGCGACGAGGATTTGTGCCAACTAAACTGTTACCTGGAACCAAACTGTGTGTCCTACAACTTCGGCCCGTCGGGCGATGGAGCATTCGTGTGCGAATTAAGTGACCGTAGCCACCGAGGAGTGTCTTCAAGTGATCTAAGGACTAGGGATGGATTTACATACACTACAATAACGGTAAGTGAAGTAAGTAAATGGACTGTTAATCCGAATCACTTCCCTCGAATCTCCAGTCGTATGCTTGCGTGCGCAGCCCTTGTACTATGCTGTTAAGCGACAGGCCATGCAAAAGCACCCAAGCCACGGCTGGTGCAAAGGAGAGAGCCCTCGCCTGCCGTCAATGTGACCCGCCTTCGAATTCCGGGGCCAGAGTCTTACTTGGGTCGGCAACAGCCTTTCCCGTGAACTCCGATCTACAGTTTCTTAATGCGAATTGTCCTGCACGTTTTAGCTCGTTTTCTTCCCTCAGAAGAAATCAAGTCTTCCCAAATTTTTGTTCGATCTGGAAACCACTACTGTACTAATTTTCCAGCGAAAGTATATGAGCTGTCCTATCTAGTTGACTCACGTCCTCGAATTTCAGAATGCCTGTCTGAAAAGCCCATGCACCAGCAATGCGACATGCCAGGCAGGATTTGGCGATAGCGGTTACCGATGTGTTTGTCCACAGGGATATCATGGGGATCAATGTGAACTGGGTAAGGAAGAGTAAAACAGTTTTGGAAATCCCTTGTTTTTGCTGTTCGGTGTTGACTTGAAATAAACTGTAGAGAGCCTCAAAAGGCACAGTAGCACGTCAATAAATGAATGAATGAATGAATACCTTTGTTTAAGTGTCAAACTAAAATAACAGTGAATAACCACTAAATGGGGACACTATAGCTAAATTAAATTAATTACGTTATTTCCGAGCCTATTCGCATTCGCGAACAGACATATTTCAGACAATTTTAACGTCCTAGCTAATCTGCAGTGATGTTCTTGTGTGTTTTTTTAAGTAGCATTTCATTTGTTATCTGTTTCTATCGTTTTTTTGTGTGTTACTTTGATGCAGCTCTGACCCAGTGTCTGCCTTCGTGGAAAGCTTTTGAGGGATCATGCTACAAACTTTTTACAGACGTAAAAGACCAGGAAAGTTCTAAAAAAGTCTGCAACGGCAACGGTGCCCATTTGGTGACGATTGAGTCCGCTGAAAAACAGAGTTTCATTTATGAAGAGTTTTTGGCAGGCACTGAATCAAAAGATTATTGGATTGGACTAACAGATGCTGACGTTGAAAACGAATGGAAGTGGTGTGACGGAGGGAAGCTGACCGTGTACACCAACTGGGCGACTGGTCAACCAAATAATCATAATAACAATCAGGATTGCGTCGCAATAAGAAAAGGACATTTTTTCGATATAGATTATGATGGAGAGTGGCACGACGATTCATGTACTGACAAAAAAGGGTTTATTTGCGAGATATAATCTGGTGACAGAAAACAGGGAACTTTAAGAGTGGCTCTGGTTGTGGGTGCAGTAATTGCAGGTATCAGTTAAATTTTTGGCGATTTCTCAGCCATCAGTCACAACTTCATACCATGTCTTGAATAATCAGTAAATGTTGAAAATCTCAGTTCTCAAGTAGTTTAAAACGCATTATTTATCAACGCAAATTAAAATTTTGAAAATCTCTCAACAGTCATTTCAAGCCATGCATATTCACTCTTAAAAGTACTAACAGCTTTGGTTTCATTTTTAACTTGTAACTGTAACTGTTCAACTGAGTAGGTAGCAAGTGACCAAACATTAAGTAAACCAATTGTGTGAACACAGAAAACAAAACAAACAAACAAAAACAGTTAAGTGTGCAAATAACGTCTTTTCCCTGTAAAATTTGCCAAATCAAATAAAAATACCCTCTGGAAAAAACAAACAAACAAACAAACAAAACCAAACAAACAAACATAAACAAACAAAAATCCTAGGCTAATTGAGACAAAAATTCGAAAGTCAAAGCGACAGTCACTGCGAGACGATATTTAGGCAAGTAGTTGGGCGTTCCTTCCCAGTTGGCTGTAAATTTTGGTCGTCTTGCTGCTGCTTCAGTTGCTAACATGACAGCATTGGATGTGGATGGCTATTAAAAGAACCCATATTCTGCCGAAGGCCAAAAGCGATGCAAGATTAATCAGTCATACGATTTATTGCTTTGTCTATTCCACTACAAATAAAAAAAACAAAAACAAAAACAAAAAAACAAAAAAAAACAATCTTCTACACTCGAAAAAGTACACTTTTACGAGGCATGTGTTTATTTCCGCCATATTGGTTTTCGTCAAGTCGAAGTGCTTCACTTTTATCGCTCAGCTATAAAACATGAATAATCCATTGGTTTGCGTTCAAAAATCTAACAAGCACCTTGCAAGTGGGTATAAAAACCTATTGCTTGCCATTAAACTTGAGGCTGTATAATTTTCAAAGGCAAAAAACCTTGCCGTAAATCCCTTACCGCTGGGAGCCCTTCCTGACGTTGAATTGGGAATTGCAAACTGCAAAAGCGACGGTTAGACCGTTGTCACGTGAAATGAGGACAAATTGCTTTTTCCCTCGCTTACATTACTTATTTACAAAAATATTAAGTGCCTTTCCGTTAAGTGACAAATATCTAGAAATTTCTGCAATTGCCCTGCAGAAAGTTGAGAGAACAGGTTTTAAGATTCAAACTCAGCCTATTTAATCAATAATTTGTTTTTCAGTACTGTTCTTCCCCGGAACCAATTACAACCGCTTTCAGTGTTACGTGCATAGCAACTATCTCTCGAAATGCCATCTTTCGACATGCTATGTAACCTGGCCTACGTCAAAATGTAAGCACAAGTGGCTTCTTTACGGTCGACCTCGACTTTTAGTCATGAAAGATGGATTTATTTGACATCAAGATAGGGCTAGGAGCATGAAGAAAACATTCTGTGAGTGATAAATCGACTGCTTTGAATGTTAACATCTTTCGAATATTAACTGAGTGGTAGCGGCCCAATTCTACCGGAAGTCACTATTGAGAGCCGATCGAGTACACTAAAATCGTTTGAATTATCCCGCAAATCGGGAGTCCGCAATCCTCTTCATTCATTTGAGGTCAGTAATTATCATATACTTGTCATTTGCTCCGCTAATAACCGGAAAAATTGCTAGTTTCACAGGTAAACCGTATTTCAGCCGTTTACATAGCATGTCGAAAGATGGAAGTCGAGAGACAGTCGAAAGATATCGCCTGTGGATGTAACACTGAAAGCGGGTGTAATATGAACTGTCCAGTCACTAAGTTAAACCATCGAAGGAGGTGTTGCACTTGTCAATAATAGGAGCCGACAGAGATCTCTTCAAGCTTATCTTGAGTGACCTTCCATGAACACATTCTGGAACCAGGGATAGATCACAGGATGTTGCTCTTGTCAACAAGCAGGCAGCAGGTTTGCCGACATTTTGTAGCTTTAGGGCATCTTCCGCCTCATCAATACGATGTTTCCGTCCGATATAAAACACTGCGCCATCGACCGCAACGGTTGCTCGAGATTTCCGAATTGGCAACAGTTCTAACACAGCGTTCCTAAAACGGCGGTCTCTATAGCAGTAAAGAATCGGATTTGCAGCGGAGTATAACATGAACGGGGCTTCCAGTAACCGGAAATCTAAAAATGAGTTGATGGACGGGGAAACTTCGCCCAGGATATAGAAAACCATTGCTGAAGACGTCGAGAAAATAACTTCCGCGGTCAGTAAGGCAGTCGTTTTCGCAACTTTCGATTCGAGTTTAGCTTTCACTAAAATAGAGACTTGACTGATTTCGCTTATTCTACGTTTCCGTATACCGAGGTACACTTTGACATAAAAATATACCATACTTACAATGGCAACCGTTCCACATGCAACGCAAACGATATACAGGGTTTCTACTATCTGAATATTTGCCCCAAACCCTGCTGTAATCGAAACTGGGAGTACGGTAAACACAGATGCCAACCAAGCGATTATCGCAAGATTCGTGAAGCGATTTCTTGTCAAGATAACCTTGTAGTCCACCCATTTTACTATGGCCACGTACCTCTCCCAAGCAATCGCAGTCAAATGATATAGGGAAGAGAAGGCAACACAATACGTCATGTATAAATTAAGAAAGTCTAATAAGCAAATATGTTGAAACCAAAGCTGGCGGAGAACTAATACATCGGCGGTGGCACGTAACGGCATGTTTATAACGCTCATAAGAAGGCTCACGACGGCCACGCTGGTTAGCAAAATGTTCGAGTTTCTTCGAAGTTCTTTCCTTTTCTTCAAAGCAGCAATGACCAATGTGTTTAAGAGAATTGTAAGTGGAGAAGCAATGTATAACATGAAGACTAAAATCCACCAGGGCGTAGTGTTATTCAAGTGCCAAGTGAAGTCTGGTGCGTATAAGCAATAAAACACTGACCTGATGTTAGAGGAAGAATTTGTGTTTCTCTGCGTGCTATAAGTAAAGTCCACGTTGAATTCTACAATGTAAAATTACAACGCCAGGTTACAGGGAAGCTTAAGTTGATTGGAACTTTAGTTGGCTTGGATCGGTTACTCCTTTACCACACAATGCTACATAATGTAAAGTTGCCCGACTGTTGTTACTTTAATTCTACCAATTTTTTACCAGGATTACCTGCTCCATTATCAGATGCCGTAATGTGCACGAAGCTGTTCCAGCTAATTGGATATTTTTTCTTTTTCTACTTGAAAATATCAACAAAATCATATATATATTTATTTTTTTTTAAATAAAGAAAAGATGAACTGCAGACGTTAAGATCGGAGAAAACCAGCTATCAACTTCGCTCGATCTCAATATCAACAGGCAAATGTTTTCAAAAGAGCAAGTGATGCCCAAGAGTAGAAACAATCTTGCCGGGAATTTTCCGTCGAGGATTTTACCGCTGCAAACCATTGAAAAAGTAAATTGAAAGCAAATCACTAAAGTACCAGAAACAAAGGCTGGGTGTAATTGCACTCTTACAATGTCTTGTGCATCGAAATAACAAGTTTTCTACGTTTGCATATATTTCACATTCTTTACAGTTAAATTTATTTGGAGTCACAGTTTTTGAATTCAAATAATTTGAGCTGTTTGTATCAGCGCTTGTACTTTTTGTGTCACTGGGACGAATAAACGTAATAATATAAGTGTAAGCTTTCCAAAGAAACGCTAAACAGCTCTAATTACTGCATAATTATTTACATGACACACCTGCAACTTGTATTACGCGTGTTAAATAAAAAGAAAATAATTCAGTCGACAAATTTTCAGATTTCTCAATATGGAAGTAGCGCAAAATTTTGATTTAATGGCTCCTAAAAATTTCAAGAACTGAGTATTTACATTGTGTCGGGTTTCGTACTCCTGTAGAGAGAAATAAACTTCCTCTTCGTATCAAATGGTTCAAAGGCAACACTTTTATTATTATATATATAATATATCTATATATCTTTTAATATATATATAATATATATTAAAAGAACCGACGCGAAGTTTATACATATCGGCACCTGCGTCCATCGCTCAATAGATTTTGACACTACACAAATAAGTACTATAGACATAAGTTTACTATCGTCCAAAATAAACTGTACATTTCACTCTTCCCTAAAACAACGACAGCTTAACTCAATCCCTGTAACTAAAATTTTATGTGCAGTTTCAAGGCTTTTTGAGCCATAGAACGGCAACGATGAAACATATAAATACCTAAATAACGAAATAAAAGATATACAATAGAAACATTTAAAAATTAGAAATTCTTTCATCTGTGCGTGGAAAGAAAATTGAACAGGCCGGTACAGATCGATTTATCGGGAAATTGAAACAGCCTCTGGATGTGTGGCCGAATCTGATTAAAAAAGCAAGAAAGTCATCATATACATTGTAATATTGCGCATTTCTAAATGGTTATCAAAGAAGTCAATCCGTAGTCTGGGCTTGCGACTAACCGTGCTAAAATTTGATAATAGAAATACAAAATGATTCGAGGAGTATAGTTGTCAGAAAAATCACTTCTTATATTGGACAATTGAAAAACTTTCCATTTCATTTCCTTTCAACTTTACACGTGAATAACAAAGATTCCATGTGTGCCATGTAAATAATTGGCTGTAATTAGAGCTCCGTGGCTTTTCTTTGAAAAACTTAAACGTAATAACGTTTAGTCGTCCCATGGGATTGAGGCTGACAGCTCAAAATAATTTTAATTCAAAAAAACTTTGATTCCAGATTAATTGAACTAGAATAAATGAGTGAATAAATAAACGCAGAAATGTAGACGAAAACTTGTGATGATAGCGGAGCTCCTGCGGCCAAAAGAGCCGCTAGGTGGAGCACCATAACTATAGGAACAGAACCACACGCAAACAAAGAAAAAGAAAACCATGCAACTATTTTTTCTTGTTCACTGATGGCAAGCGGCATGGATTGACGGCGCGTGCGTCCTACGACGAAAAACAACGACGACGTCGCACAACGTGGCGGCCACTCTCCAGCTAATAGGTCGACCAAGACGTGTAGCCTTGTTAATTTTACAAGGAAGACAAAGAATACATAAACCTTATAAACGCATTTTACGCAAGAATTTCGGATAAATATAAAGAAGTAAAAAGTAAACGCTGGAAAATGATTAAAATGGAAATTTGTTCTAAAGATATCTAACACTTCAAAGACAGACGATTAAAATGACAAAGATGTGCGATCGATATGTAAATCAAAAAAAAAAAAAAAAAAAAAAAAAAATGTATAGATTTAGCCAGGCCTAAACCGGAGCTCCAGGGCTGGGTTGTTTAAAGCCCGATTAAGCAAGCGAGAATTTTGATTTGAGTTTTGTAACTTTGCGGTGAGGTTCTCTGCATATTGTTTAGCCTTCTGTTTAAAGTTTAAGTACAGTGAGACCTGCATTTAGCAGACACCCTTGGGACGCTCACTGGTGTCCGCTTTATAAAGGGTGTCCGCTCTAAAAAGGTTCCAATATGCATCAATCTGGAATAACCTACTTTTAGGTGTCGCCTATTAGCGGTGAGGATTCTCCGCTGCTAGATGTAATTGACACGATAATAATACTCATAGTCATAGTCATTATTATCATTATTATTACTTTGCTATTAAAATGACACCGCTGAACAATGTTTAAGGAGTCTGAACTAAGCTTGTAGAAGCAAAAAGCCCTGTAAGTGTCCGCTTCTTGCAGATTTTGTGCAACAAAATGGCTTAATATTGGTGCCCGCGTCCGCTTAAAAGATGTGTCCGCTGAATACAGATTTATTTTACAGTAAATGTGGGAAAGAAATTTTGGGACTCTAGCTAGTGCCCGCTTAATAGAAGGTGTCCGCTTAATGTGGGGTCCGATTAATGTAGGTTTCACTATGATCTCAAACTACACGAAACAAAAGCAGTGAAAAACATTTTTATACAAGAAAAATATGTACTTCGGTATACTTTTAAACCTGGGTTAGCTTTAACCAGCTTCCGAACTACCTTAACCCTGATTACAAGTTATCTTGAGCCCGCGATTAATCAAAAAACAGCACCTGGTCAAAAAAAAACAACAACAACAACAAGAAAAAAACAAGACCTCGATGAACTTGGGTCGGGGATATGATCACGTGATAATGGTCAGCAATATGGGATATTAGCTTCGCTGATGGCCTTGAGCCTGCTGTCTAATAAATTTATTGTTTGCATGTATTTTATATTACGATAATTAAGTGTGATCAGTTACAAATTCTCATTTGCCTGATGTCCACTACTTTTTCCGATAAAAGTGCTTTGTAGACCATCCTTATTTTTACGAATAGTATATGATCACGACTCACGATGAAACACCAAAAACCTCGTGCTGGGCAAATGACACAGCTATCAGCAGCCCTAAGTATGGCAGTGTAATCCTGGCGAGACTCTTGATAACACTGGTGGAGGATATAGACCCTTTTCATAAATGACTGCCAATTATAAATTATTTTGTAAGTATTAAAATTAGCCTGACCAACCTCGTTTCTGAGTTGATAATTCAAATGAATTTTTACTCCTAAACGAGTTTAGTGAGGCTAATTTAAATGCAAACAAAATAATTTTAAATTGGCAGCCATTTATGATCTCTAATTCCTACCTAGCAAGTACATCGAGATTCATGATTATTACCATTCTATATATTTTTTTTTTATTTGAGTATTTATTTTATTTATTTATTTTGTTTGTTTGTTTGTTTGTTTGTTTTTTTTTTTGACAGTATGGTTGAATTCTCTGATCATACACCTACATGTAAAAAGACAGTTCAGTGTAAAGTAGAACGTCCACACCTGTTAGAGGGTCATTGGAATAGAACAGCTCCCTGGTGTAAGCTTTCTGTAGCATGAGGTACATAATTACGTACATGTACCTACAGAAGGTGTTTTGAGCTTCCTGAATGATCTTGCAGTACCCATCGATACTGCTAGGAAGTAAGAGAGGCACTGTAGAATAAAATGTAAGGTTCAAACATAATGGACCCAGCCAGCCTTGCACCTGTACATCACACTCTGGAATCCAGTGTTTTCACAATGCCTTTGACAATTAAATGTATTTAATGTATAATTTTCTTGGAAAAATCACCTGGAACTTAAGAGAACCTTTGTCTTAAAACAGAAACACCTTGATTGCAATCCTTGATCAACCAACTAATACAGCGTGTGGCCATGGACGAATGAGACCAGTTCTTTGTCATGTTCCCTGGTTGACAGGTTGACAGTGGAACATTTATATAAAGATACGGCGTATGACCCTTACGAATGGTTGCAAAATCCTCAAAATTGTGAAATGGATAAATCAATTAAAGTCATGGCTATGAAACAGTTTTTGATTATAATTTTTTTTATTTATCTACTTTTTTTTTGAAGACAAAATATATGTCGAGTCAAAATAATGGCTTTAAAAAAGTGATTTGGGTAGTGGTGAGTTGTCAGTCTACGCACTGTTTAAGAGAGGACCACGGCTATATGTCATGAAAACAGTCCACACAAATAGATGCTGGAGACACCATTGGATTTTCATGCACATGTACCCCTGTAGAAGTAATTTATGGAAAATTCTATGGAACAGGACTGTCCACTTATCATTACGCAAGAGGGTAAATACTATGTACAGGAAAACACCTGATCTGCTAGTTTACAACTAAATAATATAAAGCGTTTACATATGTAATTACGTAACTTGGTATACATGAATTAATATGTAAAATATGCATTGGTGATTAAACATGTACATGTAGATATGACAGAAGTATTTTCCAGTTTATTTTATTAAATTAATAAATAAACTCTTGAAAATTACATGTAAAACCGTAGTCGTTACATTCGTAACAAACTATACATACCACCTGTGAGCCCATACAATATGAAATGGTTGTGAAACTTCTACATGTATCTCGAGCTTCAAACTCTTCTGGGCTGGTGGCCTCTACAATGTATTTTACATACAAGAAAGAGTTATAGATTATAATGGCTGCAGTTACCACATACACGTGAGTCGAAAAATATTCTAGCACTTGTGACAAAAGTGCCAAAAAACAAATCATCGGGAGATAAAGTAATAATACCAACAAGTTGACAATCTTAGCACTATAAACTTTCTGTCTTTGAGTCTTACAGACTTCCAGCGCTTTATTTTATGTCTTACCAAATGAGTTAGATTTGTGTCATCAAAAAAGTACAGCAGCTCAAAACAGAGTGCCAAATTCTGGTCACTCTGGTCTGATAATCGGGAATCTTGATTCACCTTCTTATTGCCCTCTGCGTCAGTTTCCTCTGTCATCTGTTTTACAGGCACTATATATCGCTGTTGAGAACAATTTTGTCTTTCCCAGGAATTGACGGCAAATAATCAGCTTCCTTCAGAGGGAAGTACACTAGCCTGCATTTCGGCCTAATAATCCGATCTAATCCTTTTGGTCGGATAATCAGGCATCAATTTCAGAACGCCATCTATGGATGATAAGAATGACTCCACGTCGAAGTGCGAGTTGAATACCACATCATCGGCTACAAGACTGCATGTAAGTCAGCAAAGAATCAGTAGACTACAGAAACCATACTTCTAGATCTAAAGGTTAAAGAATATTAAACAAGGACCCGCACTATATAAGGAGCCTTGGACTGGGCGAGCAGTCAGTCATTTTACTCTGGACACGGAGCTGTCAACATCTCCGGGTCGTGCGATACGCACAGAGGTCTCTCATATCTGCTACTAATGCTGCGCACAGTGCTTACAAAGACTAATAAAGGCCGTCATTTCAAAACCATTTTTTTTTTTAAATCTGAATATCTGCCGCGCGGAAAGAGTTTGTAAAATGTTAGGTGGAGGTGACAAGCCAATGGAAAACGCGTGCGGGTAAGTACATATTTCTTTCTGTTATATCGATTCTGACTGTATCTTTTGTTTGCCTCTAGAGCTGTATTTCACGAGTGTTTTTGTTGCCTTCATTCGTGGGTAACTCTCGAGACTGACGAAGGCAAGAAGGACGAGTTTATTCGTCTCCTTCAAGAAATTCCAGAGGTGGCCTGCGAAGCTGTGTCCGTGCGACGCATCCAAAGTGGAAACGGTTAGTAGACTATAGTTCGAACGTTCCATTTACAACTTATCTCTCCTTCATAAACTCGGCTTCTGGAAAGAGATTACAAACTTGATTGCAGGAAAGACTTCAGCCAGCGACAAAAGCAGAAAAAACTGTTTGAGAATAATTTGACCGTTTTGAGAGAGCAAAACTTTTCGAATTGCGCGCTTTTTCTTAGTGATAAACAAATGGAACTTGATTCCCCGGTGTCGAAGGTTACATCCTCCTGCTTCCGGCCATACCTAAAACCTTCAATGTGGATTTGCATCCGTTCATGTGCTTTTATTAGAGTAGTGGGAATTTCTGCTCGGGCGGATTTGTTTATAGCAGCGCGAGATGTTGCTGATGAGGGAACAAAATCGAAATTTTTGGCTTAGTTTCTCAAAGATTTGGCTATTATGACATGGTCTCCAGTTGTCATAGATTTGTACCACTGATATGTATCACATGAACTACATATGATCAAGTGGATATTTCTAGGATATGCAAACTTGAACAATTCCATTCATGTAAGTTCATTTCTCTGTAACAATATGAAGTTATCGCAACAAGCTGTGAATATGACTCATCGTACTTACCCTTGAGTTGTCCCTGTTCACTTCTATCCGAGTTTTTATTGTAATTTTTTTTTTTTTTTTTTTTTTTTTTTTACAGCGAGGATGCGCTTTGCCATATCCATGTATGAAGAACTACTACGGCCATCACCTGTTCAGTTGTCTTTTTCCTCGAAGAAACGACGAAGCCGTTGTTATCTGCGACAACAATGAGTCCGGCGTGCCCGCGCCCCCACAAGTTTCAGAGTCAACCTGTGACTCAGTTCTGTCTTCGAGCTCCGTGCATCACATCTTCTGATTTCAAACAAAACGGAAGGTGTGATGCGCGTATAACAAACCAGACGAAAAGGCGAAAAGACTACAAGTGGCACTGGAAGACCCTGAAGGACAATGGGCTTTAGGACAACCCAACATATCTGGAGAAAAAACAACAACTGGGTTGCCTTATTGACGACGTTAGAGACAGAGCCACATTGCATGATAAAGGACGTTCGTGCTAGGTGGCCTAACCCCCCTAAGGTCCCCTATCAAGGGCATCGTCTCGTGAAAAGGGCTCGTGAAAAGCGATATTACCAAACATCCTCTTTCTTGTGTGCGTGAGTTTCATTATGGATAGACCTCACTATTCGCTTTCAGCCCAACAAATCAACCTAGTTTAACAGTTAGCTGACACGGTGAACCATATTTTTTTCTCAGTACACTGTCAACGACTTCAGCAAGAGTACTTCTTTTTTTTTTTCCTTGATACAAAGTTTGGCACGACATCTAAGTCTACAGGATTCTAGTTTTACTCTCGTCAGCCTTCAATCAACGGACTGTGTTACAATGAATTATAAAAAAAGTTGTCCATATGCCATCCTTGAACTCGTAGGTTTTATCTGACGGTACCCTGTGTGGGGCAATTCTGTCCGGTTGGCGACTGGTCTGATAGTACTGTTCAGATGTGGCTTCACTCGGCACATTCTCATTCTAAAGAATTGAAATAGAACAGGAAAATAAAACATACTACAGCAACCAAGGACAGGTCATGTACTTCATATGCATATGTCCATTGGTGCTTTCTTCAGTTAGCTTTTTCAGTTTTCAATAAAGGGAACTAACCCGGAGGAGGGGGGGGGGGGGGGTGGAACTTCCATGTAAAAAGGGCAGGGATGCTCCTCGTACCTTTTAAGGGTTAAGAAAGTAGTTTTGGTTTCTGTTAGGGTGTTCAGTTTCAAAAGGTCCGCAGCGGGAGCTTTTGCAATACCTCTTAGGTTATTAAGCCAAAAAACTCTGACAGGACACAATGTGTTGTTTTACAATTGGGAATTCCACAACATAGGATATTGCTAACTCTAAGGGTTTCCTTTTTTCAAAATTTGTGGCAAGCACCCCTGACCTGTTCATATGGGAATCCTCTCCTCCGCCACCAGGAAGCTGATGGTAACGATAATAATTTTAATAATACTTATAATTAACAGTTACCAGTCTATAAGGCAATTTCTATTAAAGTAAAAAGAAATAGTGTCCCTGTGTGGACGTTCCTTATCCTCTGGCTATGTGTTTCCACTTTTTGTGAAGATACACGAATACAAATAAAAGTGTTGTGGTACATACCCAGTCAAGTACTGCAAGCTACATTCTTATTTCATAGGTGTCTTTGCGACTGAAATGGATGCGCTTCTGTGCATAAATAAGCATCACCATATGCAGTGATTCGATCCAGAAAGTTTCTCGGCACTACAGTAAATAGAGGTAATAAGTTCAAAGTTATGCCATTGAAGAAAGCTTTTGTATTATAAATAAAACATGTATTGAGCAAATCTCTGTTTCTTAGGTGGGAGTAATGTTGCTGCCCACACATGGACTTACCACATACAGTATGAAGTTAAGTGGCTATGTGTAGATCTGTGTCTTCCATTGTTGAGGAAGACCAGAGCCTGAATCTGGAATCGATGGAAACATCTGTGGAGCGGCCATCCAGATGGCTTTGAAGAGATTTCACTGGTCTCAGCGTATCGATCGATAAGTACTTATAGCGGATCGATCGTGTTTTCACTATGTGAAAGAGACGAACTATTTTATGTAAGAACCCATGACGAATATATAGGTTATTAATTATTTTTAGTGCCAGCGGTTTTCTAGTTATAATTAAATTTCAACCTGCAACCTGCAACCTGCAAAATATACCTGCCGCCCTCAAGCTGTATGCTGTACCTAATCCGTTGTGCACAAGGAGGCATTAGTTTGGGCTTCTTGGAGAAAGATTCCGCCATGGAAAATCCAAAGCACCAAAAAAATCGTTGATAAGATAAAATAGCGTCTGAGAAGCAAACACTATGCGTGCAAGCTAGCTCGATTCAAAGTGGAAGTTGTAGTCCAAAAGCACGACAGCTTCCGCCATGAACCGAACATTCCCAAAAACGCATAAATTACATCATCCCCTTCTTTTGAGCATGCGAAATATTGCATAGACGATGACATAGACATACTGAAGGCTCAACAAAGCAACGAATCGTCTGCGAGGGGTCTGTGAGCGGGTGCGTATGTTCAGCGATTGACAGAGACGGTTACAGGCGGGAAATTCAAATTTCCTTCGCTAAATTCTTCAATTAGCGTTAGAAGGATCAGGATTTTAGTATATTTCTAAGTTAAATTCAAAATTTGGGTGGTTCTACACTCGCATTAAGTCCTAAATGTGTAGTTTTTATTTGTTCCATTGCAGTATGGGCTTACTGCATCTTCCTCACAGGGTCCGCCATCTTTGATTAGGACTACGAAACAAAGATTGCGTGACAAAGAGGGGGAGGAGCTATGCCTTCTATAACGCGGGTCCTTGTTTAACAGCCATCCTGATTCTTTCTGGCATGGTGCTCACATTATGTCAAGCCCGCAGCACATTATTTGTTGTCCCATCAATTGGTTAAAAATTTTGGTCCTCTCCTAACTAAATCGTTATAACTAGGTTTGTCAATGTACATAGATGCACACTGTATGCTCTTTAATGACCTCTAAACCTGAGCCCCCGATATGATTAGGTGATACCGGTCAGCAGATATCTTTATTTGGTAGGTGTCAGTTGACCATAATATGGATGTCACTGTCAACCTATTGGATGGAGTATGGCGGCCACCTAGCGAGACTCCGTCGCCGTCATGGTCGTGCGTACGCACCCACGAGCAAAACCGCTAGCCATGCTAACTATGAGGAAATCAATTCATCTTTTCCCTTTTCTTTCCTGTATGGGTATTGGGCTGCGCTTGACGGCCCCTCGGGCCGCCGGAGCTCCGCTATAACAAATAAAAACGAATCGGCTAACAAACTAAATTGAAAAATATATATATGATTTAAACTGAAAAAGGCCTATGAAGACATCCAAAGCAAGATGGTTGAGCTTTTTATTCATTTATTTTCTTTTTTTCTGTTGTTTTATGCAGTTTAGATAGCAGGATCGTTAACTACGAGAATGATGGATTAGTTTGTAATCTCAAGGTTTCAAAAATATTAAGCTTTGTAATTGTCGAGGGGGAAAATGTTTCATTAAGGTGGACTCGACTTCAACCAGTATGTAAAAGGCATAGATGTACGTCTATATACCTCAATTTAGACGTATATATTAAAAAAATTGAGATAGAAATTGATATTTTAATGGAAGAAAAGTTCGAAAAAATTCTGTCAAATCCAAAAATTACAGCCCCGGGCGTCGGCGATTTTTCTGTCGAGCTCTCTAAAATTAAGTTTAAAACTGTTTAGTCGGTATCTTGCTGTCATGGAATGCTTAATTACATCCCATAGGAACAGCATGTTTAGAATCATATTTGTTCCGTAACAATAGTTTTGGTGTAGGTGTCATGGAATGCTTAATTACATCCCATGGGAACGGCTTGTTTGGAATCATGTTTATTCCGTGGCACTCGATTATGTGATTTGTATTCTTTCATGGTGTAACCAGTTCTGTTCGGTGCTTTTGTGGTTGGTCCTTGACCAATAGTTTTCTTTTCCTTTCTTTGATTGTAACACCTTGCGTTTACGTATTTAGGGTTTTTGGGGTGATACGTGTTGAGAGGTTTTCCTGTGTGTAGAAGACGCGGGTTGAAGTGTAGTTACGAGCGAGGCTAGAAAGTGGCAGGAACACGTCCGGAAGCACATTTTCATCACTGAGAAGCCATCAGTAAACCATTCCTAAATTCACGACAAAGAGCCATTTGCCGGGGAACGTGAGTGCTAAATAGCTGGTCGAAGCAATCGAAGGACAAGCGTAAAGTTCTGTCCAAGTCGGCCGTTGTAAACCGGACAGCTGGAGTAAATCGGAGAAGTCAAGTTGAAATATACCGGACTGAGTGAAGACGTAATCGGAAGAAGTAAGTTGAAAAGTGGGAGTAATAAACGGGAGTTTGAATTGGTTCGTTGTGTGTGTGTCATGTGTTGGTGGAACGTTGTTGGGGTCAAGTTCATGGACAAGGACTTCAGACGCAAGGTGAACTGAACTGAACTACGAAAACGCCTATTTTTTTAAAGGAATATTCTTGTAAATAGATTAAGTGTACTGAAGTATTTAGTTTGTTTATTATATTCTTGCAAATAAATTAAGGTTAATTATTTAGCTTATTGTATTACTGTTAGTTACCCTATTTAAAGTATAATGTTATTTTAGTGTAATTGTTATAATAAATGCTTGTAGACTTAGGTAGTTGTTGCGTGTTTTCTCGGGTTCGTTTATAGGAGACACGGAAACGAATAGTAGGGATTTACTATGGCTGCTAGAGCCATCGACTATGATTCTTGGTCCTTACAAGATCTTAGAGATGAGGCTACCAAACGAAGTATTTATTTTTCATCTAAGGATGGAGTTAAGACCTTAGCGAGCAGACTTAGAACTTTTGATCGGATAGGCCAAAGTTTCGATGCTCAAGAAAGGGAAAACCTTGCAGAGGGGACTTTGGAAACTAGTCTCAATTTTGAGCAGAGATTACAGTTACAAGAGCGTGAGCTGCAGATGTTAGAACTGCGGAGAAAAATTAGTCAGAAACAAAGGGAAATTAGGGAGTTGGAAAGGGAGGTGGAGAGAGAAAGGCGTCAGGCAGAAAGGGAGATAGAGAGGGAGAGAAGAGAGTTTGAAACTCAAAAAGCCCAAGAAGAAGAAAAGCGTTTGGTACGAGAGGAGGAGAGGCTCAGAAATCTCAGAGCTGAAAAGGAAGATTTTGCCGTGAGAGAGTTTGAAAGACGACAGGTGAGTAACAGTGAGGTTAAAAAGCCCAAGTTTATAAAAATCAGGGAAATGAGGGAGAGCGAAGATATAGATGATTATTTCCGAATTTTTGAAATGACTGCAAGGGCGCAATCCCTACCCGAGGGGGAATGGGTTGGTAATTTAGTACCCAAGCTCACTGAAAAGGCTAAGTCAATTTATTTAGAAATTCCAGACCCTGCATGCCAGGATTACCATGAGAGTAAGGCAAGTATTATTAAAGCTTACCAGTTAACCGCTGATCACTATAGATATAGGTTTCGAACCTCAGAGAAAAAACCCGACGAGGACTTCGTTCAGTGGGGAAATAGGACCCGAAGATATCTCAGCCGTTGGATGGCCGTTGTCGAGGCTACTGGTGATGCAGACAAGATAATTGAACAAGTATTGATGGAGCGACTTCTTGATGCGGTAAGTCCTGAACTTAGAGCTTGGTTAAAGGAGCAAAAGCCAAAAACTGCTGAAGAACTTGGTAATCTTGTAATTTGCATGTTCAGTCTAGGAAAGGGCCACTTGTTGAGAGAAAGTATGTGTCAACTGGTAGGAATGAGAAATCTGGGAAAAAGAAGCCAGATGGTAAGGCGGATGATTCATTGTCTGAAAGAAAACAAGATCAAGACTTGGAAAAAAAACCCAAACTGCCTTCCCCTCGAGCCCGCAGAACCACAAAGCCTGAAATTAGATGTTAAAAATGTGGTAAACCGGGTCACATGTCGTTCAATTGTGGTAGGGGCCGTGTGAAGCCTTCACAGGGATACCTCCTGTGTATGACACCCCTAACGTCAGAACAATGTGAGTTCCCCCCTTGCAATGTTAGTGGTAAAATAAACGGCAAGATTGCAGAAATGGTCATTGATTCTGGTTGTACTAAGACCCTAGTCCACAAAAGATATGTAAGCAATACAGCCCTTACTGGTGACAAAATCACACTCTTAACAGCTGCGGGAGAACGTCTTACAGTCCCTCTTGCAAACGTTGAATTCGACAGCAAAGAAGGTAAACATGTAGAATTAGTGGGAGTTTTGGACAGGCTATCTGTAGATTGCTTACTTGGCAGGTCGTCTTTTGGACGAACACTTTCGAGACAAAATGTTTTGGACCAGTGGGAGAGAAATGCTTTAGCCGATGATACTGGTGGAGATGAGGCTTTCGTGATGACTAGGAGACAGAAAGCATTAGAAGAGACCCAGTTGAAAGCAGACGAGTTAATTGACAGAGAAAATTCACTTGCCGCCAAGAGTTTATCGAAGAAAGAAACAAAGCCTGAAGGTCCAGAGGAAGGAGATTTACAAATGCTATTTGAGGACATGTTACCGGAAGAGACAAGTAAGAAGAATCCGGAGAGTGATGCTTTGGTAACAGAACCTGGTAAAGATAAACTTCCAGTAAACATTCTAGATAGGGACAGAAACCAGCTGATAGCGGATCAGAAGTCAGACGTAACTCTTGAGAAAATACGCAGGGAATCGTCTAAAATGGCACCACAAGAATCGGATGGTTACTTTTTCACTAACGATCTCTTGATGCACCGTAAATACCCCCCAGAAGAACGCAATGGAACAAGGTATGTTGATCGGATTGTAGTACCAGAATCTTATAGTAACGAAATCCTGCGTGTTGGTCACACAATCCCCTTATCAGGTCATATGGGTGCCAAGAAGACATTAGAACGTATAGCTGCACATTTTTTCTGGCCTGGTCTAAGCTTTGATGTTCGCAAATATTGCGCAACCTGCCCGCAATGTCAGATGGAAGCCAGGAAATTGAAGTCAAAAAGGGCACCTTTCAGGCCTGTGGATGTTGTTACTGAGCCCTTTTAAGAGGATCGCCATTGACATCGTAGGCGAGTTACCTAGAACAACAACGGGTTACAGGTACATTTTAACAATCGTAGACTATGCTACACGGTACCCAGAGGCCATACCCTTGCGATCAACAAGCTCTAAGGCGGTCGCAGATGCATTGATTCAATATTTCTCTAGGGTGGGTATTCCTGATGAGATAGTGTCTGACCAGGGTTTCAATTTCATGAGTAAGCTCATGGCCCAGCTGTATGACCAATTAGGTATCAGCAAGATTAAGACTTCAGTATACCACCCTGGGGCAAATGGGCTAGTGGAGCGATTCAATGGCACTTTGAAGAGTATGTTGAAGAAGTTTGTTCGAGAGCGGGTTCAGACCTGGGACAAATATCTCTCATACTTGCTTTTTGCTTACAGAGAAGTTCCTTGTGAGTCCACTGGTTACTCGCCCTTTGAATTACTCTATGGACGTACGGTGAGAGGACTCCTCGCCGTTATCAAGGAGACTTAGTCGGAAGGATCGTCTTCAGGAGACAATCTGATAACTCATGTCCTTGAGATCCGAAGAAGACTTGCAACAATGCAGCAAGTTGCTCAAGAGAACCTGAAGCAAGCTCAAGGTAAACAGAAACGGTTGTAAGATATCCATAGTTCAAAACGGCGCTTAGAAGTTGGAGACAAAGCCTTAGTTTTGCTACCCACCCCTGGGAGTAAATTAGAAATGAGATGGCAAGGACCCTTCACAGTCACTAGAGCACTAGAGGACGGATTGAATTATGAGCTCGACACGGGCAAGATGTACAAACAGCATCGCACTTATCTCATTAATTTGCTTAGCAAATGACAAAGCAGAAATGAAATGGCTGCTTTAGTAATGGCGGAGTCCCCAGAGATGCTATTGCCACACGAAAACAATGTTTCCCCATGTGGTCATGATGAGACTTGGAAAGATGTGGTGATCTCTGATGATTTGACGGAAGGTCAAAGACGGCAGGTAAGAAACTTGCTAAATGAGTATTCTGATGTGTTTTCAGGAAAAAACAAATTTAACCAATGTAGCGACACATACTATCTACACGGGTGATTCTCCACCCATCAGGTGTTCCCCTTATAAGATTCCTCAAAAACTTGAGGAGGAGGTTAACAAAGAGATTGAGAATATGCTGGAAATGGGCATAATACGTCCTTCTACTAGTCTTTGGGCGGCCCCTGTTGTCATTGTTCCCAAGCCAGATGGTACAATAAGGATGTGCGTTGACTACAGAAAATTGAATTGTGTCACAAAGATGGATGCTTATCCAGTTCCATCCATGGAACGTATGATTGAAAAGATCGCCTGTGCTAAGTATATTAGTACAATTCATCTCACTAAAGGCTACTGGCAGATTCCCTTGGAGACCTCTGCTATTGAAAAATCCGCATTTATTACTACTAAAGGGCTGTATGAGTTTTTAGTTATGCCATTTGGTATGAAAACAGCTCCAGCATCCTTTCAGAGGATGATGTCTGACAAGGTCTTACAGGGATTAGATTTTGCAGATGCCTACATTGATGATGTCGAAATTGACACGTCAACATCTTTTCCGCAACACCTTCTTGAGCTTCAACAGGTCTTACAACGCCTGCGAGAGTGCAAACTGAATGCTAGACCTTCTAAGTGTAAGATTGCGATGTCGACGGTGGATGTTGTCGGTCACAGAGTTGGAGGTGATAGAATTCAGCCTCGCACAGCTTTGGTTCAAGCTATTAAAGAATATCCCAGACCAGAAACTAAGAAACAGGTAAGATCTTTTCTTGGGTTGGTTGGGTATTATAGAAAGTTTATCCCAAATTTTTCGGAACGGGCTGCGGTTCTTACCGACCTCACTAAGGGTAAAAATCCCTCTAAGGTTGAATGGAGTACTAATCATGAATTAGCTTTTGAGGATTTGAAAGCTGCAATGCAGACTCCCCCTGTTTTGAGGCCACCACACTGGGATGACGATTTCATTTTACAAGTAGATGCGTCAAATAGAGGTCTTGGTGCCATCTTAAGTCAGGAAGATCAGGATGGGGGAGAACACCCCATCGCGTATGCTAGTAGAAAGTTACAGCCTGGAGAGGAAGAGTTGTCTACCACAGAAAAAGAATGTTTAGGAATTGTTTGGGCTGTAGAGCTATTTCGCTATTATTTATTTGGTCGCACTTTTAGGCTGCAAACAGACCGCAATCCTCTTGTGTGGTTGAATCAGGTCCGGGACAAGAGTAGGAAATTACTAAGGTGGAGCATTACCTTACAAGAGTATGACATGAAAGTAGAACATAAGAGTGGCAAACAAAGTTGTAACGCAGATGCCCTTAGCAGGGCGTAAATACTTTATACTACTGTAATTTCACCTTTAAGTACTATTTTTGTGTTTTCACTTCCCCCAAAAATAGCTATTTAAGGGGGGAGGTGTCATGCAATGCTTAATTACATCCCATAGGAACAGCATGTTTAGAATCATATTTATTCCGTAACAATAGTTTTGGTGTAGGTGTCATGGAATGCTTAATTACATCCCATGGGAACGGCTTGTTTGGAATCGTGTTTATTCCGTGGCACTCGATTATGTGATTTGTATTCTTTCATTGTGTAACCAGTTCTGTTCGGTGCTTTTGTGGTTGGTCCTTGACCAATAGTTTTCTTTTCCTTTCTTTGATTGTAACACCTTGCGTTTACGTATTTAGGGTTTTTGGGGTGATACGTGTTGAGAGGTTTTCCTGTGTGTAGAAGACGCGGGTTGAAGTGTAGTTACGAGCGAGGCTAGAAAGTGGCAGGAACACGTCCGGAAGCACATTTTCATCACTGAGAAGCCATCAGTAAACCATTCCTAAATTCACGACAAAGAGCCATTTGCCGGGGAACGTGAGTGCTAAATAGCTGGTCGAAGCAATCGAAGGACAAGCGTAAAGTTCTGTCCAAGTCGGCCGTTGTAAACCGGACAGCTGGAGTAAATCGGAGAAGTCAAGTTGAAATATACCGGACTGAGTGAAGACGTAATCGGAAGAAGTAAGTTGAAAAGTGGGAGTAATAAACGGGAGTTTGAATTGGTTCGTTGTGTGTGTGTCATGTGTTGGTGGAACGTTGTTGGGGTCAAGTTCATGGACAAGGACTTCAGACGCAAGGTGAACTGAACTGAACTGAACTACGGAAACGCCTATTTTTTTTTTAAGGAATATTCTTGTAAATAGATTAAGTGTACTGAAGTATTTAGTTTGTTTATTATATTCTTGCAAATAAATCAACGTTAATTATTTAGCTTATTGTATTATTGTTAGTTACCCTATTTAAAGTATAATGTTATTTTAGTGTAATTGTTATAATAAATGCTTGTAGACTTAGGTAGTTGTTGCGTGTTTTCTCGGGTTCGTTTATGCTTAGTTTTTCTGTTAGAGAGAGCCAACCTTTGTGACGCAGTTTCGTCGCACTTGCTTGGTAGAGGATTGCAATAACAAAACAGTCCACGAAAATCAACACTCGATATCCCAAAGAAGAGGAATTATTTCCCTTATATACCAATTGCCAAAGGTTCCAAGCTTGGCAAGGTGGTGCACCAACATAGGTCACTCGGATGTTAAAAACTACCGGTACCTTGCAAGTGACTTATTCACGACATAAAAAAGCCGATGTACGGACCTCAAACAAAACCAGACGATATACGGATCGAACAGACCAGTTACTGTTAAAAAAAAAGTTTACGCGAGTCCTACAACCAGTACCATCACGGAAAAACTGACCAACCGCTTTTAACGGACCAAGCAATATCAAATGACCCGAGAACACTTTTGACTTGAAATCTTATCGAAGAGTCACACTTTGACTATTGCAACATTGTTTGGGGAAACTGTAGGATAAAATTAGTTACAAAACCAGCAAAATAGAGTAGTCCATGTTTTGACCTACTCAAACTACGACGTAGATGCTGGTCACCTGTTCAAACTTCTCGGGTGGAAAAGATTTAGTACTTCAGCAGCAAATTCAAAAAGTTACGATGGTTTGCAATTCTCTTCACGGGTTGGCGAGAGGCGAGAAAACGCATCTAACCTAAAGGACTCTGAAAATAAAATAAGACTGCCATTGCCGCGCACAAATTATTATAAAAATAACTTTAGCTATAATGGCACCATTCTTTTGAACAGTTTTCCTTGCGATTTAAGGGAAGCAGAGTCCCTGTTAAACACCTACTCAAAAGAGATGTCTAAGACACGGAATTCGTGGCAAGCAGCTTTTTTATTTAATTATTCCCATCATATTAGACATTAGGAACCAAATATGTATTAGGTTTTTAAGCTGACGAATTTTTTTAAGCCTTGTTTAAATAAAGATTATTATTATTAAGACGACTTCCGTTCAGGTTGTCGAAACGTCAGCCACCAACATTAGAACTACCTTCACCTAGACGATTACTACACACTAGACGATCTAATGATATTCCTCACTTCAAACCATTTACTCTGTTATCGACATGTTACTGGGTCTGCGTAAGTTCCTTTCCTTTATGCAAATATGTCTGTTGTGATTGGGTAAAGCTAAAACATCGGGAAGATATTCTGGCTCTCTGATATGTTAGCCGTGTATGTTCGTACGTTTTTCGTGGCAGTAGTCTTCAAATTCAAGCTTTTTAGTTGAGTAAGTGTTTAAACAAAAATAAATACTTTATTGTTGTCGTTCCTGTTGAATATAAGATAATCCAGATTCAATGTGATCCGAGCCCGTCACCGATGCTCTTCAATGTCTTATATCTTTCACTCAAAGCTTGACTGTATTAACTTGTTGCATACAAATATGTACCTTCTTGCTTTTCCAACCGCAAAGTTAAAATTAGCGGAAGGAATTATGCACATTATGTACATGTAGGTCGGCTGACTGAGTCTCGTCAACCAATTTTTTTTTTTTTTTAATTCATTAGCGATCTCGGCTTATGATTTTTCTTACCGATAGTTGATATCAATGGCATGGAATAGTACGAAAATACTAGGCGAATTTTCATACTGTACTTAAAACCTGAACTGAAACCTGTCAAGCTGAACAGCCACAATGTTGCAGCTTTCCGTTTTATGCTTAAATTCAACTGAACACGTTTTCTTTGCACTATACCTAAATTTTAAAACTCGCAGTGCTACCTAATTTAATCCATAAAATAATGTGCGCGTTTTCCCTTTTAATTTTGATTTCAATAAGATTCTCACTTTTGATTTCCTGACGTAAAAAATCGTGATATTGAAATATGAAACAAGAAGGGAATTACAAGATAGAAAGTTAAGATATTTTTTTGTAAGTGTGTGTGATTTTATCATTTTTCATTTTCTAATTAAGAATTTCCCCAACACTTCAAGTCGATACCAACAATCTTTTAATATACTTGACACGAAAAAGAAACCTTCAAGCGCTAAATTATATTAAGGGTCAAATGGATATTGAAACAAGCAATAAATTTCCTAAGGATACACTGATGTTCAACTGGATTTTTATTTCCCAGTCTCCCTGAGCGTGGATTATCTTTGGATGTTATAGGGGGCCAGATAAGGTGAGGAATCCGTCACGAAAACTTTGCTATGGGTATTTTAAGTGATACCATACGTCATTTAGAATACATTATGAAGTAAGAAAATAATGCGAAATAATGAATAATGGAACTAGAATGAAAATGGCTTGAAGAAAATATGATATTAGGTACCCTTCAGATGGACGCATTTTAACTAGAGTTTTCATGTCGTTAAAGCGATGCTACGAGTCCTATTCTTTTTTTTTTTCCTGTTTCAAAATGATACTAAGAATATGTTTCCCTGCGGTAAGAATTCAAAAACAACAATATGACCGCAAATAGTGCGGTAGATATCTATCTCTTTAGGCAATGCACGGGTTATTGGCTCGTGCCGGTTTCACTTAAGCTGTTTACCAATCAGGTTAAGTTTCCTCGTAACCTGCATACATAATGCAAAATGAACCCAGTGTCTAATCACCTGTTACTTCTGTCACTTTTTTCATAATCCTCGCCGGGTGCTTTCCGCCAAATCACACGCTAGCGTTAGCGAACCTGACGATGTAGAAAATCATGACCACTGTGTCGGACCTAGAACCCGATATTTTGAGTCACGGAGCGAAAATCGCCAGAAAGTCGGTGGATAAATGGCGACGATTAAAACATCGCCGTGCTGCCAAATGCGCCGAGAATCACAAATTTGCCAACGGTTAGTCCTTACTCCTCTTACTGAGTTTGTTTCTTGAAGCATATTTGCATTTTATTATTAACTTAAATTGCACACATTTTACGAAGGCAAACTGTATATTACTGAGAGTTTCGCGTTTCTAATGCTCAAGAAAGGATATTTTTTTTACCATCATCACTCTGCAAACTTTCAGGTCCACCGAGCTCATTATTCCTCTCGGAATTAATTCATAAATTCAACTCCACATGCTTTTATTGCAGTTGGAGACTCGCTCGATGTTATGCACAAAGGTACGCTGATAATCAAACTTCGCAGCTCATCCAAGAAATATTCTAGGAAATATTTCCTCGATCAAGAGGCTGTAAACGTCCGCTGGACTCCGTCCAAGAAAGGAGACCGTGCAAAGAGTAAGGTCTAGTTTTGTGTTCATATTTATTTAACACCTAAGTTAAATAGCAATTGTAGTCAAAACATGCGAAGCGTGGTACGATACATTCTCGGCTTGCTCTGTGGTTGTAACAACGTAACTGAAAAAATGAAATCAATTTAGAAAAGAGGGCTTTATCGTGAAAAATAATTTCCTAAACCATTTCGATACGTGGTTTTCGTCTCTCTCCGTATTTAACGCGAGGATAACTTGTATTTGTCGTTGTCATTTGTCGAGTAAATGGAAGTGCTGGTACTTTTTGTTAGACTGTAGCAGCAAGAGTTCTAAGAGCGTATAAATAACAATGGAAATATCATATGCTCGCATGTTTAGTTGTTTAAAGTGGCTTAATGAATGTCAAGAGCGATTTACGAATTAATAAGGAATATTTCAAATTCCGCTACGTCTAAAATGTATTTTTTTTTTCTTCGTAAAGGTTTTTGCCAACGCATTCTTGGCCGCAAGAGGTTCAGAGTAAACCTTGCTTTAGGGAAAAAAAAAAATCTCCCCAAAGAGCGATACAAATTTAAAAGAGGCAGCCACTTTTAATCAATAATTGATAGATCCATAACCCGAGTGAATCCCCTTTATATCGACATGTGGGTGAAACATCTTATCTTCTGAGATGTCAGCCATAAAAAACCTGGATTCGAGCCAATATATATATAATGAGCAAGTTAATTTCAATATGCATTTTAGTAACTTTCACTTCGAGACATTTTTAATAAAACTCTTAGACATGTATGGAATAATTAACTACAGGGGATATTTATGCTAGGTACGAATAACCATAACATTACTAAGTGAGTCGATTACCCGCGCTATGAGATTGATTAAGTTAGATCCTTTTTTCAGTGGTTAAAAAAAAAAAAAAAAAAAAAAAAAAACATAATTTCTTGCTCTACGACTACGTCTTTAAGCTGCATTTTCGGTGAGTTTAAAAGTAGTTTCTTAGAAAATTTCTAGAAATTTCTAGAATGTCTCCAAGATGAATGGTGCATTTGGAAATAAAACAGCATAAGTATTTGCATTGAATTGTTTATGAAACGCGAAAAGAGCAGGGGTATATAAGAATAAAACAATATCTGGAGGATCAAGCTAGCAATTAAAATAAATATATTTTAAAAACATGTTCCATGTTGCCATGCGTCTGTTCAGCAATAGTTCACAGATGTCGTCAAAATGTGGTGGGAACAAAATAAAGTGGCACAGGAGCCGTTAGGCGAGTGTATCACTGATTTTCTTATCACATTTCTTACAACTCAATTCTTACCACGCAGAGGCAGCGAGAGGTCATTTGTTTCGGATTATTCCACGTTTTCTGTTCCCAAGAGAAGAATGCTTGAAATCAGATCTCTGTGTCCCGGATTAGGAGTGGAGACTCGATAAAGCGAGGAAATAATCCGGGTTCAGTCTTTTGTTGTTGGTGTTGTTGGTGTTGTTTTTTGTTTTGTGCTTTTTTTTTTTTTTTTTTTTTTTTTTTTTTGTATTCGAAACTTTAATTAAAATTAGTCAAACATGTACAAATACAAGCAAAGCGAACTAATTAAGCTTTACTTTTCACTGGGTTGTGCTCTTTTGCTAGATTTATCCATATAATCTTATGGATAGAGTCATTGCCCCCAGCTCCTTTCAGTTCTCAGTACCTTTCAACATTTAATATAGCAACCTGGAATGATTCCCACATCGCAATAGTTTGGAAACAAGCTAGCTATACACCACTGTTTTACTCTTTCAGTCCCAATAACATCTATAAGAGAAGTGCGAATGGGATATACCACAGATGCTTTCACTCAATGTCCCGAAGTATACGCAGAGGATCGATGTTTTTCTATCATTCACGGGGACGACTTTTCGACTTTGGACTTGGTATTTCCAACTCAGGAAGAGTCTCTTCATTGGACCGTGGGACTCCGTTACTTATTGGCTAAAAATTCAGGTATCAAGATACTTGATCTTTGTCAAGAAAACTGACTGGATAACGACAGTGTCGTTTCCACTTAGCTTATTATTTTTAATTTCACTTATCAATCATGTTAGATCATTTTCTTAAGATTATGTCAAGTTCTCATTTTCGTAGACTTAAGTGTCAACAAAGATTTTGAATTGCTTCGCAGTGGGACTCGACTTTACAATGTAATTAACATACGGGTGAAGAACAAACCGATGATTCACCTTTTTTGAAGGGCTCAGGTCTTCACCCTAATTCTAACCCTAACCAATTTTAATTTATTTCGTTCCAAAATTTAGATGAAAGCTCAAAATGATCACTGGTGGACTCCAAAGAATTAAAAAAAAAAAAAAAAAAAAAAAAAAAAAAAAATGTGTAATGATCAGTGATGGCGATAACAATAACGGCGGCGACAACGATTGTGTTTACAGCTGTTTCGTGCAGTCTATCCAGTTTTAAACAATCTCTGCGAAATTGTTGCTACGAAGTCATTTAGTAGTATCATAATTTTATTCCAATGTGGGATTTCGTAATGCATCACCTGTATTTCTGTGACATTCTGTGTGAAGTAACCCTGTAGCACTTCATTTTTGCCTTCTTTTGTTCGTATTTCTTATACTCTCACCTCGTCATCAAACTAATCTTGATGTAATACAGTTTACCGCATCTTTACTCAATTTCATCTTCTCTTTATTCTTCACTCCTTCACCAGGCATCTTTCCAGGTAAATACTTCATTCTTCCACTGTTGAATGAACTTCACTACCAGCCTGACGTTCCGCGATATCACGGTTACTTAAATGTGTTAGTCACTCGTTAAATGTTCATTTCTTAAACTGACAAACTGTCTACATGTAATTAACTTAAAACTGACCGGTAAATTAGTTAACATTTCCCAGGTTGCAATTATCTGATTGTGTGGTTATTTGCCTGTTTGTTTGTTTGCCTTTCTTACTCGATCTTTTTGCTTTCGTTATTTCTTGCTGTTGCTATCATCTTCGGACTTGTCTTCGTTGTTTCACTTCTTAACTCCTTCATCCAGCAATACAATACATAGAGGATATTACACGGTGGCGAGAAGATACGAATTTTATGTTCGAATGTCAAGAACTATATCTCACGAGTGCACGGAGCGAACAAGCGAGATATTGTTTTTGCCTTCAAGCTAACGTGTAATGTTCTTTTTATTATGTAGACATGCTGATGACGCCGTTTTTGACGATTCTCCGAAGATTTCCGACCACTTTCCCAAGATGTCCGAAAATTTTCCAAAATTTTTCAGAAGGCCGGACGAACGTTTCCGAGCATTTTCCGAACATGTCCGAATATTTACCTAAGATTACCGAAGATTGCCGAAGACAACCGAAGAAGATCCGAAGATGTTTCGATCATACACTAACAAATTTAAGTGTAGTTAAAGGGACAAAAGAGAAATGTTATCAAACATGATATCTTCACGTGTGAGGATATCATGTCGTCACTTGTGAGGATATCATATCGTTTTTATCAATTTGTTACCACCCGGTATACCACTGACTTTTATATAATAAAAAAGGAATCTAAATTCCTGATTCGATTTTTCCAAATTTGGGTATATCTTCCGGTAGTTCCTTCCTTTCTTGAAATTCCAGTAAATGCTGCTTCGCTCGCAAACAGAATAATCCGGGAATTCAAAGCAGAATTTTGGATTGAATAGAATCGCAACTGGCACAATGCACTGGCTGAAGGTCGCCTTTGCATGGAGGTCATACCATCTTAGAATTTGATGACATTTTAGTTCAGAGAATATTCGTTTAAACTTCGTTCTCAAAAAGGCCCAACATTTTTTCAATTGCAGCTGAGGATGAACCACTTCGTCGTCAAACCTCGAGGGATCAGTATCCTTTCAAACAGGAAATGAACTTTGCTTTCCAAGTTTCTAATAAAGTCAAAATGGAATTTAATACTGATAAATAATAATTTCTTTTAACAGATCCATGGAGGATTCCGCAGTAAAGTAAGCAATACTCTTAAACAGAAAGAAAATTAAAAGGAAAATGAACCAATAAGTGATAGTGTTGGGAAGATATTTAAAGATTAGTTGACTTGTCTACTACTAGCTTTCGCAAAATTTAATATTTGAAGGTATTTGTGAGCTTTTGGAGCGAAATTGTGGGATACCCCTGTTCTAATTAAGTTGCGAGAGTGCAGATAAAGAAAAACTATTAATTTTGGGCGGGTTTAGCGCGCCACTAGAAACGTCTTTTTAGATATGCAACCATCTTTCGTCGAATTTATTTTCGTGTTGCATTGTTGGTGTCGTTGTTTAGTCCTCACAGCAACATGCGTCATACAAACACAACACAGTACAGATAGTTACTTTCATTTGTTTTGTACATTTTCTTTGACACCGATTCAGATGGTTAAAGGAAATGTTTCTCTTAGCTGACAAAAGTGGCGATGGACTGCTCAGCGTGGATGAAGTCTTTTCCTTGATGCACAAACTCAATGTCAAAATAACAAACAGGAAATTAAGAGAAGCTTTTAAGGTTTGTACTTTTACTTCAACTTTTGCTAAGTGCATCTGTACTAACTGTCTAATCTCTATGCAAAGTGTAGGTGCGAGCGGTGACTAACCATAAACAACCATAAACCATTAACAGCTACGTCTGAATTTCAACGTTAATTCTGATTCCATAAAAGCATTACGCAGGTATACGTAGGCCTTGTTAAAAACACAACTAAAACTGCCATATATACGAACCATACGAACTGAGAATTAAAACCGTGAAAGCCAATTAAACTGCGGTCTGACTGAACTCGGTGGCCCTTGTGGTCTCCGCTCGAAAAGGGCCACTTCTGCTCATGCTCGAGACTGAATACCACTCCAAAGGAAACCCGGTTGGATCACACGAAGCCCAGCAGTTACACAAGGACCATTAAACAAAGGAGGCATAACAGTTTCCTTGTCTATAACCTATTGCAGGCTGCCGACACTGATGATCAAGACTCTGAGGGTCTGTTGGATTTTAATGAATTTATCAACTTTTACAAAAGCATATCTACAAGGAGAGAACTTTATCTTCTATTACTGAAGTAAGATTGAATTCCAAGTTATTAAATTCAAATAAATTAAACGCATGTATTATAAGGGTTACAGCAGTTCGCGTCGTGGTTTCATGTAATAATTTGAGTTTACCAATCATTTATGTTTTTCTATTGTTATTCTAATAACGATGAATCGAAACCAATCCCTAGGCAAGTAGGCATCTAATGTGAGCTTATGCCGGAAAGTATTGCCGATAAACATATAGATGTTTCGATGCAAAAGCGTGGCCTTTGTTCCTCGTCGACTCCTATGTCATTGAATGAATTTCTTTTAATCTCTGTTCACAGATATGGGAATAGTAAAGAGCACATGACAGTGGCCGAGCTTAAAATGTTTCTAAAAACAGAACAGAAGGTATATAACGGACATTTTACACGTTTGCCGTCTACCTCTGTTCATAATAAATATCTTCTTACTAGTATTATTACTTTACTCTGTGCTGTGCTATCACCTAACTGGATGTCATAGAAACGGTAAATCGACTTACTTAACCCCTTGCTAATCCTAATGCAGATTTTCCTATAGAAGCATATATATGTTTAGTGAATGATATTACTTCTGCTGATATTTACTAAAGCCGAACAAGGCCAATCAAAGCTTGTACTAAGCTTGAAAAGTTGACCTTTTGAGCGCTATCACAGAGATGTAGGATTTGAACTGGGGACTGGGGAGGGGAGGGGGGACAATCGGTGGGCACTCTAGCGGAAGGGGTGGAATTTCTCTTTGGTACTGTAACTATACCATTCTAAACAAGAGACGCCCATTTAAATGGTGTATCGCGTCGCAGATTAATCTAACTCATCAACACTTCGGCGGTAAACTATTCCTTCCTGTGTGACTGTCGAATCCCACGCCTTTCCCATTTTCGGGGTCCGACCACAAAATCTTCTGGATCAACGTTTTTTGTTTTGTTTTTTTAATCAAGCAGTAGGACAATTAATATCAGAATCATTTTTAATAGCATATTTTTACACTCAGTTATCATCTGTGTTCAGTTAGTTAATGCTATTTCTGCTTTTCATGTTATGCTCTGAATACACGCTGGGTGTAGATGACCGATGTAACAGTTGAGCACTGCTGTCAAATCATCCAAACCTACGAGCCTGTGCAAGAAAACAGAAGTGTCGGCATTCTTGGAATTGACGGTAGTCAGCTGCAGCCACTTTGTTTGCCTTTACCTCATAAAAAATGAAAAGAAAGCCAGTTAATTCATTTTTGCATTAGATGACGGACGAAAAAGATTCGAGGGAAGTAGTTTTGGCGACTTCCACGTTCTCAAAATTATCATTTCTGAGAGATGGCTTATTTTTGAGCTAGCTATTGTTGAATACATGCTTATTATGTCTTGTACCTACGTCAGTGATTGTTACTGACCATATTAAAGGGCTCTAGGTTTATGGCTATCACTAAATGACTATCAGTGTCCCTTCCTCTTTTTCGAGTCTCTCTTCGGTTAAGGACACTGAGGAACATTTTAGGCGCACGTGCTTCCTGTCATACTAAAATATTACAAATAATATGCAGTGAGTTTTCATGTTAACGATGCATCGCTCTTTATTAAATATTACATTGAGTTTATGCTCTCTGTTTCATGTTTGTTCCACACTATAGGGTTCACCAGTTATCTGCTGGGCCCAGAAGGTGACATGCTTAATTCACTGCATTCCAAAGTCAACCAAGATATGACGAGACCTTTGTCTCACTATTTTATTGCTTCCTCGCATAACACGTAGGTTTCCAAGTTTGTATAGTAATTTACGCTATTTTGGTTTCAACAAGTTCTAATAAAACATTATTGAAGAAGTAAATAGTTAAGTACTTATGCTATCATTGGTCAGTAACTGTAGATGGTATTATCCTTGATAACTATATTCCCTGATGTACAGTTATTTACCACGTATATCTTAATAGCAGTGATGTTTTAATATCGTAGTTACCTTCTTGGAGATCAGCTGACATCAAATTCAAGTATGGACATGTACGTGAGAGTTCTGCAGTCGGGTTGCCGGTGTATTGAGAGTAAGATAATCGATTTGATTTTGGAATTATTTATACAGCAGCAGATCAGGTTCAACTATTTAGTTCTATACGTATTAGCATGACATATTCTCGTTGGCTGCAAACAGAGGCGACATCTTTCGAACTGCTATACCCACCCACCCCCCTCCCGCCCCATTTTAAAATACCATACTCAGTCATTGCTTTCTCAAAAGGGCAGTGTTATAATAAATTGGAGTCGACTATATCCTATCTTCAATTGGGTAACAACTTTCAGAAACTCTAAATTGTTAAAGTACTTTTCAGAACACTTTCCATGCTGTTAGGCAACAGATATCCTTGTTTGCCAAGCCGTTTTTATAACTACTAATATTCCATTTTTTTTTAAACCACTTACAGTTGATTGCTGGGACGGAAAAGACGGGGAACCAGTGGTTTATCATGGTTACACGATGACATCTAAAGTCAAATTTCGTTACATCATTCTCAATATCAACGACTTTGCCTTCCTTAACAACAAGTAGGATGATTAAAATTATGTAATTGTTTATAATTAATTATTAGCTGCACCTTCCCCCCCCCCCCTGATATGAAGCCTTCTTCGTATTCGCTTTTGAATTTTTTTTTTTTTTTTACCTCAACTGTCAGCTAGACCATTTCATAACGCTCCACCCCCTTCTAAAGAAAATCCTGGATCCACCTCTGCCACAAGCATAATTATAAATCCAGGGTAAAGAACGCCAGGCTTACTTGCAGCTAGCAATGTAAGCTCTTTAGTTGAAAAAATATGAATTCGAACGTGGCAACCTCTATTCCTCCATCATCTCTTTTAGGGGAGTTGATTAAAGGAAGGGGACGCTTAAGCAGATCAATTGGGTCCTTATCTGCATTAACTAACCCACGGAAAAAAAATGCTTTTAACATCTTTTTTTTCTTCTAGATATCCAGTTATTCTTTCGCTTGAGAATCATTGCAGCGTAAGCCAACAAAAAGTTATGGCGAAGCTTCTACGAGACATTTTTAAAGATATCCTTTGTTACTTCTTCAACTCCATTTTTAAGCTTTTATCACACTGTTCCGTGATTGTTTTATATCTGTCTTAGGGGCTCAGCACAAATGACACAAATTAGTCACCCCTGAGGGTCAGAATGTATGCTCCACAGAAGATTTTGAGGTGGCAAATTACAAACTAATGTGTGGTATTTTCTGCATTTCATAAGGGGTGTGAGGGTTCTTAAACCACTCCCTCTCCGTCATTTCTTCAAAAGTATACTAGAGATGTCCTTAACGCTTTGCAGACAAATTGATTTATGAAACAAGTTTTGATGGAACCGATTTACCTTCACCGCAGAGTTTGATGGGTAAAGTTTTAATTAAGGTAAAATAATTTGCCGCTATGTTTACCTGTATCTTCTTTCTCGTGTTTTTTTTTTTTTGTTTTTTGTTTTTTTGATCTTTCGGAGCATTTGTTGTACTAACGGAACTAACGGACCAGCATAGAAGATGGAATAGGTCAAAACGATGGAGTACTAATGATGTTTTCTTAGAGAATAATATGTTCCATGCAAAGTACCGTCAATAAAAAATATTCAGATTTCAATCTCTCTAGTCACTGTAGCACGGTTTATTATTATTGCCCGTAAGTTATTACTTAGGAGCTTTAAGAAGGAACATTGTAGTTAGCCCCATCTGAACTGCTGGGTAATCTTCGAATGTCCCCTATAGGCCAAAAAATTGCCAGCGACATTTGAGGAAGATTTAAATGAAGGCGAGGTTACAGAAGAAGATTCCGCTGACGAGATGGAGGAATGCTTTAAGTGCAAAAGTAGTGAGGTAAGAATAGGAAGCATTGTAGCAATATCTTTTTCTTTCATTTGATCATCAATTTTGATCACCCTCTATTCGTCAAATTGTATGTTCAACGTTAAATAATCTTAATCAGTAGTGAAATCTACAACCAAGGATTTATTGAAATTTTACTCACTGCTTAACAGTAACTATTTATGAAATCACCCCGGGATGATCACTGTGGGTTCGCTCAACTGTGTAGTAACAAGAAAATTTACACCCACCTGAGGAGATGAGATAAGTTTGAATGATCTGATCGATCTGACAAAGAAATGATCCCGTAATACAGTAATTAAGTCTCATTTTTATACCCCTACCCCTCAAGATGGTTTCAATTCAATCCCAGAATCCACTAGAACAGAAAGCAAAAGAGCGCAAATGGCGTCGCACCTTGGCTTCCTTACAACGACTCCGTTTAAACAAAGAAGACGAGGAGAGTGACGCCCGTGGTGATCTTAGTTCAGCAATTGTTACGTCTGTGGCTTTGGAAGAACCAGGCCAAACAGAGGCTTCAAAGACTGTGCCAAAGGTGGGTAATTAATTCTTTGAATTTATTCAGTGACGCGGGGTATCTCTGGTAGTGGTAAGTAGCTCTAAGTCCGTGGAGCATGATAATCGTAAGGGTACTAAGGTGTTGAACGGCACCTTCATACTCACGGCCAAAGTTATATTGTTGGTGTGTGACAGTTTGAAGGACCTGTTGCTCTCACGAACTTACTACTTTGCCTGACTATCGCTCTATATGAGCATTAGTCTCCAGAGGGATTGAAAGTGGCGAGCTTTAACATTTAGTCACCTGATAAGAGCTTAGGAAAACCTCATACATTAACTCGTTTGATGATCCAAGCTTTGCGAGAGATTAGTTGAGTTCATTTATAGCTGCGATTTTTTCTCCCTTTGAAAGATTTGGAAAAAGCCTTTTAAGTAAACATGGGATCAGGATAAAATCAATCTGGTAAATGAAATACTTTAGTATATATAACTTATCTGTTTTTGTAATTAAATTAAATTCATTTATACTTCTCAGTTGCAACGTTCACTCTCTGCAAAGTATATCACCCATCAGCATCCTCAACCAGCTGAGATAAGGAAAGTGAAAAGCTTCAGTGAGAAAGATAAGGTGTGACGTCTGTTATCAGTTAAATAACAAATACAAGTGATATTCGTGTGTTAAAAGCACGAACTACGCAGCCGTATTGGGGGTGGGAGGGGGGTAATCTGGTAGTTTCAGCTGCGTTTACTAAAGTAACGTCCAAAGCCTACAGGTTCAAATTTGTAAAAACAACGAAGGCCCAGGTGTGGACTGTTAGGAAAACCTTGCTTCCTTGCATTTGTATTTTGACTAGCTAGTTATGGGTCTGCAGTTGAGGTTTTAGTGCTAATCCTCGCCATGCTATATATATATATATTTTTTCCCTTCATTTTTGGCCTTTTCTTTCAGAAAATAAAACGACGAAGTAAAAAGAGAAAAACATCGAAGAACGAAGTGAGTACGTCTACGTATTGTTCAGTTTGTTTGAATAAGCGTGCTGACGTAAAACTTCTCGAACTTGTAGTTAAAAAGTAACGACCGTTCACAAAATAGCACTTTATTGTTAAATTTTCTGGGCCTACACTAGGATGACTGTAAAAGAACGATCGAGCTCAGCAGACAACTTTCCGACCTTGTTGCGTACACGAGGTCAACTGCCTTCAAAGGACTGGATCTCAACGAAAATGGTATGTTGAGAGTTAATGCTGTTCAAGTTAGTTAGTTTATACACAGGCAGACCACTTTATGTGTTGTTGTTAATAATCGTTTATATGAAACGAACAGAATCTATGAGGGTTACGAACAAAGCTCTGAAAATTTCATATCTAAATTACATCTCGGTCTGAATATCCCAATAAAGTTAAATGAAACGTTAATCGACTCATGTGTGGTGTTTTTTCGCCTTCCTGGGCCGTCTGAAGTGTCTTTTTCCGAAGTTAGCTTTGGCCGGAGACCGGTAAGTCAAGAGAGGAAGACAAGGCTTGCAACTTGGCGGCCGCCATCCGCGGCCTGTTTGTTGATCGATGAGATTTTACTCTGTGTCTTCGCCGAATTTGAGCTTCACCCCTCCCATTATATTTCGAGAAAATCGATGCTGAAATCACGGAAACACCTTTCTCAATATGATCGGTGCCAAACTCAGCGACCAAAGGAACTCAAGTCATGCAGACCGTTTCAAATCTACCAATCAGCGCTTGGCATGCCACGGCAGCCTAACGCAATGACGAATGAAAAACTGTAAGTCTAGTAAGTCCAGGGTAAGGAGGAAGAGGAGCTTGTCCTACAGGCTACCGTTGGGTGCTTCCTGGTCCCATAACTTGTGTACATTTTTGATGATACTTTTATTAGGGCTATCAACATGCAGTTCGTATGATAATTATTATTATTTTATTTTTTATTATTTTTTTTTTTTTTCGCGTTAACAGAAACATTTTGGGAAGTCATCTCTGTGCCCGAGTCTAAAGCCTACAGATATGTTGACACCAAAGGCGAAGAGTTCGTGAGATACACAAGATATAAACTTTGCCGAATATACCCGGCAGGCTACAGAATTGACTCCAGCAATCCAAATCCTCAGGCGTTCTGGAATTGTGGCTGTCAGCTCGGTAATAATATTTTTATAACATTTTCCTGTGCTATTTTAAGGAAGGAAGCACTTGTTAGACTGCACTATAATTTGTAGAATTTAATAGTTAGTCTGAATTTCTCCACATATTGATCACATGCTCGATTCTTTCAGTTGCACTGAATTATCAAACAGAAGGACGTATGATGCAAATATACAGAGGGAAATTCAAGTCCAATGGAAATTGTGGTTATGTTTTGAAGCCAGATGTCATGTGCGAAGGTATTCTAGAAATCTTATTTGAGGACACCAATGCAGAAATCACAGTAGTCAGGGCAGTATTAATTGCATGCTAACATTGAGGGTCCAGCAATAGGACGCCATTATTACAGTTCTGATTTACGAAAGGTATCCGCTTTTAGTAAAAAAATAAATATTATATACCTCAGCTGTAACGTACGGGTTTAATATTATGTTCATAGGAGTAAAAAAAAAAAAGTTTCATCTATCCCTATTCGATTTCAGCTGATCCAAAGTTTGATCCGATGACCAGAAAAGAGATTAGAGGGGTCAGTAGGAAGCTATGCAAGATAAAGGTGAGGTGTAAAATAACTCTCGCGATCAACAAAAACATAATCCAAGACCAATGACAAATAGAAGTTTAAAATCAAAACGGGTTAGCAGGATGGAGTGCCTCCCCTCCCCCTTATCCCAGTCCTCCCCACCCCCCTTAAAAATATATATTAATAATTTTTGCTAAAACAACTAATTCCCAAGCGTTAAACCTTGACGAAAAAGTATTCAATAGTTTCCTTCAAAACATTGACCGCCAAACAGCAAAACTATGTATTTATTGTTTGGTCATTGATCATTTCATAAATGAATCATTTTTCTTTCTCTCCCTTTGAATTAGGTTATCAGTGGTCAGCAGTTACCCAAACCAAAAGATAGCATACTGGGCGACCGTGGCGAGGTAAGCAAGCATCTTAAATTTTCTAACTGTTTGTGTACATGTACATGTACCGAGTAATAGTGCGGCCCTCGTCTCACTAATGATTGACAAAGTTCCATTTTATGAATTGTCAAGCCCTTCCAAGCTATTTATTTTGACGTTGTTGATACTATTATTAAGAAGCTTGATAATTATCACAGATCATTGATCCGTACGTGGAAATAGAGGTGATAGGGATCCCAGCTGACAACTGCAAAAGGCGCACGAAAACAGTGATGGACAACGGTAATTTTTCTGTTGTTCTTGTTTTTCACGGAGTACTGTCCCATTGGCGCAATCTTATCTCGCGAGCTGACATGTGTAGGCTGGGCTTTACATTGCCTAGTGTGGAAAAAGGGGTCTTTATTCACAAAAGACAGTAATTCATTTAGGTTGTGCAATAGAGAAAATTTACCAAGACATAATTTTTCATCAAAACGTCATGAAACGCTTATAGTTACGTGGCGTATGGTATCAGATTATCCTGGACACTTGCATTCTAAATTAAAAACAAATTAATTTGTTTTCCCACCTACTGGCGATAACAAACGATTCACTCCAGAAGAACAATAAGCACTTAATGACTGGCCTCAAGGGGAACGGTGAGAGAGACCTTCAATGTTCAGGGTCGAGAGGAAACAAAACTCGCTGTTTCCCGAGGGGCCAGTCATTAAGTGTTTTGTTATACCTCCCAACTCAAAAATAGAAAAACAATAACAACAACAACAAAAAAATGATTTGCATGAGCGGTAGTCGAGCCGAGCTGTCCTACCGAAACGACACGATAACAGTATTTTTCTTTGCAGCCATCAAAAATAAAGACAATACTTAAGTTGCTTTACCTTATGCAAATGCTTAACTCAAGATTTCTGGGTTTGATTTGACGAGGAACAGCATATTTTGTTGTAAATGACACAGCTATTTTCCTACCTAGCGAGTGGCGACAGCGATCGAAGAGCGAGTTGCCGAACGCGAGCGACCCGTTTTTGGCGCCAAATTAAAAGCTTGAAGACACCGAATGTTCAAATTTCCCCTTTGTTAATTCAATACGTTTTCGCCGAATTATAAATCCCTTTTCTTGAACAATGAATGCCTACTCTAGTGAGAAACGTTGTCCGACTTCAATGGCTTTTTGACCTCTGGCCGACTGGCACACAAATTTGCCGCTGTTTCAAGGTGCACGACCTGATCACGTGCGAGTCCAAAGTCGAAAGTTGTTGTTTCCCCGGGGAGTTAGTCAGTTTTGTTCCCATGGCACGTGACACGTTCTCCTCCAATCGGAAAACGTATTTGAGTTGGGGGATATGACAACAGAACTTGATTAATGTTATGCTATATTAATTTTCAGGCTTCAATCCAGTTTGGGACGAGACTATTATTTTTATTCTTACTTTTCCGGATCTGGCAAATTTCCGATTTGTTGTGTGGGATGAAGATCCTATTGGTAGAGACTTCATCGGCCAAGTTACGTTTCCATTCACAAGCCTCATGCCAGGTTAAGCCATTTAATGCGATAACAAAAACAGACACATTTTCTTTTTCTTGTTTTTCAATTCTTTATATTATTACACTCGCAATAATTAGACAAAGAAATTGATACAGATAAAGTTTATCTATAGCTATTTCTTACTTTATCTATCTGCACGCTTATGCAGGTGTATACCTACTGGCTTCCTGATCAGAGAAATAGCTATGTGTCCATTTATAAACAAAACGGTGGGTTATCCCACGTCTATCGGCACCTACACCCGGAAAATTCTTAACTTCCCTGTTGCTATTGTTTTTGTTCTTGTTTGTTTGTTTGTTTGTTTACTTCTGGTGTGTTGGTACCGCTGCACATAGACTATAGGGACTAAAGTTATTCATTTTATCATGTTATTTACTTACCGCCCTAGTTGATTGCCTGGGTCCTGTAGTCGCTATGGCTATTCCAAGCGGCCTAAAATTTATTTGATAGGCCATTTCAGAGCTGCGTCACACCTCTATATGTCAAAAGCGATTCTTCATTCGAAATTACTCATGTGAAAACGTGTACGGCCTACAGGTTCATTTTCATGCAAATCAAACCATTTTCATAAGAAAGGTTTTCCACGAAGACGCGTTTTGAAACAGAGGCACAAGGTAACTCGGAAATGGCCTATTATATATATTTTTAATTGTAAATATGTTTACGAATGAAGTTGGCGATGTTGTTTTTGTTGCCACTGAAGTTATTGTTTTACCGTTTTTGTTTTCTCTGTTGTTATGATGTCATTTCATCTAGACTAATTATTATTTGTTGCCTTTTCATTTAAGGTTTCAGACATGTCCATCTTGAAGGAAACCAACAGGCCTCTATTTTTGTTCACGTTACATTTGCGGATTACCACGGTGAAAAGGTACAATTGATTAGTTTATTTAAAATATCTACTCTCTATCTAACTTTAAAGACTCTAAAGACTTTAAAACTTAAACTTCACCATGGTTTTCAAGGAAGGTACTAAATTTTTACTTAATTCCTACTTTAAAATGTATTTTCCTAAAATAGGAAAAGTGCGCAATATTTTCTGGCTTGGCTTTATTTGCTCGTTTCCTTGTTTACTCGTTTGATCAGCGCCTTAATTTCTTGCAAGACGGTTCGCTGCGAGTAACTGCGCGAGCACTTGTATCGGGGGGAACACAATGATCAACTAACGAGGGGACGATAAGATGGGATATATGGTGATTAAAAGCGCATTGAGCAAAGTTTCCTCGACGAAGTCTGGCTTTTGGAAATCCCCTTTTCATTGCCACTTTACTTTTTTAATCAATTTTCTTGAATGGTCCATTATATTCTCTAGAATATAAAATCACCATTGCATCCAGCTTTCTAGTCTCTTAGCGTTCCGTGCCATATTTCTTTATTTGGTACCACAAATACCCCCATAAGTGCTCGGGCTAGTATCCTCGGACCAAGCCATCACTCTTACCAAAGTGAGCCATTAGGAACAATTTCCTTGCAGGTAATGGCTGGGTTGGAAATGTACAATCAAGAAAGAAGATATTCAGGAGGAGTGAAATTTAAGAAAAGACAGCGAAGGGACACCACTTTGTTCTAGGATGAATGTGACCGAAGACACTACAGAAAACATTGTCGACCATGTGCATACGCGACTTGGTGGCATAAACTCATGGCCAGGATCGATGTCTAAGCTCTAAGTTAATTATGAACGATGACTCACGTGGCATATAACGTGGTGTCTTGAAAATATAAATATGTACATACAGTTTACAAATATTTTAATAATCATAGTAAAGGTATTCACTTGACCCATTTGCATAGAGAATACGCGAAAACCTCACTTATAAACTGTTGAAAAAAATCGACAAGATCTCATGCATTCTCCGAGTTGAATGCGACGGAAAACTCAGCAGGAGACCGGGTCTTTTTAACTGGTCGAATGCTTTATTGAAACTACTTGACAGTTTCTAAAAGTAAGAGGATCATTTTAGAAAGCAAACATACAGGAAATTCGTTATTGTAAAATAGACGAAGCAATAATTTCGAAGAAAAAAAAAAAAAACTATCATAATGCTTTATGCGTTTGGCATTTGTGGCTCGAGTATAAGGGAATCCTTGTTTACAATATTTGTTTCATTAGCATAAGCAATTCAGTGTCTGATGGAGCTACAAATAAAATAGTTCTGAATATTGAAAGGCAATAGTGCGATTAAACCTGCCAATAAAAATGAGCCTGATGTATTAAATACTTTCTGTGCAACACGGGCTTAAAAACTCAAAATTTTACAGAGAATGTATAAGTTCATTAGCGCTTATACCACCCAGATATTTTGCAGTTTTTGAAAGACAATATCTCCTTGAATAGTACTCCCAATGAGCTAAATTTTCACCAGGTATTAAATTTCACTAGCTCTTTAGCTGCCTGGGGTCAATTTATATCTAACATGTTTCCTTCTGTACGCAAGCCGAATGCAAATGAGCAAAAATGTAAACAATGACGTCAGCATGAATCCCCCTATACGATAATATCTCAGAACTATTCAGATCCGCCTTTTCTTCCTGATATCCTATACGACCGGAGAGGAAGAATCCGTCACCCTTCTTTATCTTCAAAATTTATTTAATTAAGCAATGATAATGAAGCTTAAAAGAAGTATATAGAAAACTCTACGTTTATTGCCATTCAGAAATCAATCTAAGTGTAAGAAATATATATAAAAGATGTAATTTTCGAGATGGAAGCCATATCAATACAGTGGGACCTTGACATGACGAAGGACCAAAGGATCGGCAACATTCGTTCGCTATAAAGAGGTTTCGTTATTCGGGGCTCAATAAATATTGTTCGTTATTCCTAGGACCTCGTTATTTAGAGCTTTCTTAATTAAGAGGATCCAATGTACCACTACCTAAGTTTGGGAGGGTATTACCCTCTATTTGTTTCCTCTTAACCTGCAGCAAAGGCTGGTTATCACGTGTCATTTTCGAAAGTTGAAGGAGCCCAACAATCATGCGGCATCTGTTTTACCTCTCAAGCTACTTTTTCTTTCTCGCATATGAACTTAACCTTAGAATCGCAAGGTATATCATACCACACTTTATTATATAAAGTTACACAATCCTCCTCGACCAGGTAATTATTTGGCTCGTAAGTTCCCCAGTTGGTATAGGCACCGAGTGGACTTCCGTCAGACCATTTCCAATGATTTTCCCTGTCAGCATCAGTTAGACCGACCCAGTAGCCCCACGCGACACTCGTATCTGGAACTAGGGTTTCAATGAAGGACCTTTCTTCATTAGAGTCAATCTTGACCAGTCGGGCATTCATGAAATTGCAAAATGCTTCAGCTTGCTCCCAAGACTTTAGGGTCGAGAAAACGGCATAGTGAGAATTTGCATATGGTGTCCAGAAAGAAGGGCATCCTGGTGAAATTACAAAGTGGCGTCTTAATTAGTACATGCAGACTCATGAATCCAGCGACCATAGAATTAATGTTAGATTGTGTAAGATATTTTCTGTGGCCACTTCTTTTGCATCATATTAAGAGCGTAAATCCGAAAATATCGAGAATCAGCCGACAGAAGCGAAATATCGAGTTTTTTCTTACTTGACCAAAAGAACCCATTTGGTTAACTATTTTCGGAAATGACATCAATAGGTTCGATTTCCTTTTCCTTGCTTCAAAATTTGCAAAACTTGAAAATTCGGCCACAGGGCCTTCAGCGGTGGCCGTGAGACTTGAAATTTGGCGCATGTTTAACATATTCGTATGGACGTACCAAACGTTGTCTTAACATGTCCTTTACACAGTTTGTGGAGCATCTCTTAAACTTTAAAAATAGTTAAACTTCGGAAGCTGAACCATTTACGAACATAAAGTGATAATGCTAATATTAGCAAACTTTGAACTTGTCAAATGCTGTCTGTTATATCACAGTCAAGTAAATAAATATAACCAAATGAAAGCAGGTTCTTTATTCTACTAGCCTGGAAAAAATTACAGGTGGCCCGTAAAAACTGTTCCGTTGAGAGAATTTTCCGTGAGGTCACTTTGACGCATATCTAACTTAATTATTCAATTGTTAATCATTGCACAATTGTTATTATTTCCGACTAGTTTTTATTTTATACATTCCCACTAAATCTTTGAAGGTAAAGAATTGAAATAAATTCAAGATAAGAAGTGCAAACAAGTTTTTACAACTCAGCTTATCAATAGACCAATCTGTTTGTTTTTCCAATAACACTAGTACTTTATCATGAGTCACGCAAACTTTTTCACACGGTAGCGAACTTGACTATGGCTTCGATGGATCCTTTTTGACATGGATCTTATGCATTCTAACTAAGACTTTGGTTATAACGAGTACAGATAGCCACTCAAGCAATGGAAATACAAAATTCGTGAAACATGAAAGGGATATCTTTAAACACAGACAACAACTATAATTAAATTAAACTAGGTACGTCGCGTTAAACTTTACAGTATCACTACCACTAGTAAACACTTGGATGCTTTGCTGTACTATTTTCATGTGCAAAATTTCCATTCACGAAAAAGTTTGAGATATGTACCGGTATATTCCAGAATCGCTGTATATTAGGAAGACGTTATTTATGTTTCTTAGTTTATGATTAACTATTTCACTCGAGCTTCGGAATAAACTCAGTAGACATTATTAAAATAAACGGAAATCCTTAAAAACGTTCATTAACAGATTCCTTCCTAGCTTTGGAATTCTCAATACGCTAGTCAGTTTGGATCTTCATCACTTTGCTACTTTTTTCATAAAGTTTACCTTGATGAAGACACGATTTTCAAACCAGTGAAAATACTTGTTCCTCAATCACACTCCTAAATTGTGTTACGTGACAATGTAATCAGCAATTAATTTGCCCGAGATACAGATCGATATAACTAGCTACTGAGCGTGAGTGGTTCAGGTAAAAGTTACTTATAGGGAACATCTCACTTCACAGCGAACGCGGCTTCCTGACTAACTATTTATAATCTATAATCGTCGTCGGCAAAATGGTTGTGTGGCTTACGGAGTAATCAGTCGGCATATGTTTACTTTAAAACCCAACAGTTTGTTCCAACGGGCTCACGTAAGTCTCAAGGCACTAAAGTACCAAAACCATTGTTGTTGATGTAACGACTGTTTTGAGCCTGTAAACATATACCCACTGATCGGGAATAGTGTAAATAGACCTTCAAGATTGCCAACGTGAACCGAATAAGTCCCGATGACGTGGACATATGGTCATTTCTAAGTGAGAGGCATCAATTTTAAATACATCTGCACGCAGAAAAAAAAAAGTTTATGCCAGCGAAAGAGTTATAATTTATTGGAAGACAGGTTAAAATGTTGTCTTAAAGTTACAGTAAATTGACTATCGCATATTGCCTGCCCTTGTAAGAAGAAGCTTCCACTCGGTGTCAACACCGGAATCATCGCTGATGTTGTGAAATCCAAGATGAATGTACACTTCCTTTGTACACTCTCGTATGGTGACGCATTTTATATCAGCGGGTCTCTCTTTACTCGAACAGCACTCTCCACCCACTAGCGATGAATAATCACATGCGCATGCCATGAGAGAATATAAATAGTTAGTCAGAAAGCGTTCGCTGTGAAGTGAAGTGTTCCCTATAAATAACTTTTACCTGAACCACTCACGCTCAGTAGCTAGTTATATCGATCTGTATCTCGGGCAAATTAATTGCTGATCACATTGTCACGTAACACAATTTAGGGGTGTGATTGAGGAAGAAGTATTTTCACTGGCCTGAAAATCGTATCTTCATCAAGGTAAACTTTATGAAAAAAGTAGCAAAGCGATGGAGATCCAACTGACTAGCGTATTGAGAATTCCAAAGCTAGGAATGAATCTGTTAATGAACCTTTTCAAGGATTTCCGTTTAATTTAATAATGTCTACTGAGTTAATTCCGAAGCTCGAGTGAAATATTTAATCATAAACTAAGAAACATAAATAACGTCTTCCTAATATACAGCGATTCTGGAATATACCGGTACATATCTCAAACTTTTTCGTAAATGGAAATTTTGCATATGAAAATAATACAGCAGAGCAGCCAAGTGTTTACTAGTGGTAGTGATACTGTAAAGTTTAACGCGACGTACCTAGTTTAATTTAATTATAGTTGCTGTCTGTGTTTAAAGATATTTTAATAGACTATGGCTGCCATACTAGCTACGAAACTACAACGATAACGGTAACCGGGCCTGCGCTGGCCCAGCATGCAATGGGCCTAGAGCCCAGTCCTAGCATACGATACTACATTTCCCCCTTGCTTACAGATAGTTCGGTGGGGTGACACGCAGAAAAATAAACAACAACTCATCACGAAATAAGTCAGTGTCTAAAGTCCATTCTAGACCGGGAACAGTTATCTAACTTCAGCATTATAGCTGAGAGTCTGGGTACTTTTCCTTTAGATATGTGTCAGTGTCCTTTCGGTGCCTCTCACTTCTCTCACTTCTTCCCTGATCCCGGGCAAGTGGTGATGTCAACCCGGCTGGTAAGGCAGCATCGGCGGGGATGGACTCATTGGCGTCCGTCCTAATCATGCTTCCATCAATCTGCTCCAAACCAGGGGGCCCCTCTTCTCCGGTGATTGGTGGCGACTCATTGACAGGCTCTGCTTGCGATTGTGCCCTGGACCACCTGTGGGCTTCCTCGATCGACCTGAAGGGAACTTTCTTAAAGTGAGCTGTGGTCCTTGTGATGGAGCTGCCATAGGGCCTTTTAGCTATCACCCTGGTGCCCATCCTGCACTGCACCCGCAATGGTTCTACCTCATAGGCAGGTGTGGCCTTGTTGATTGCCTCCTTTCGGACTAGTACAGAGTCTCCCACCTGTATGTCAGAAGGTTTGACATACCTTTTGTTGTCTGCATACCCTTTCATTTGCATTTTCTTCTCAAGATCCCTCTGGAACAGTTCTTCAAAATTGTGCTCACGAGGAATTACTCCAATGGGAAGCCTGGTACGGAACTTGCGACCGGGCTACATCAGATCTGCCGGAGCAACATTAGTGGTGCAATGAGGAGTCACTCTGTAGGCACGAAGGAATCTGTATACCTCCTGTTTGAAATTCGATCCTGTCAACTTGTTTATTTGGTACAGCTTCTTCTGTACTCTCATGAACTGCTCAGTCTCTGCATTGGCTTGCGGATTCAGTGGCGTCTTTCGCTCATGATGAAAGCCCAAGTACTTGCTGAAGTCACTGAAATCCTGGCTATTGAGCGGAGGTCCATTGTCACTGCATACCGACACTGGTATGCCCAACGAGGCAAAGGTCTTATCCATCTTTGGTATCACCACCCTGGCGCTGGTGGAGGTGACAAATTCTACTTCCGCCATCTAGACTGCTTGCACACCGTAACCAGCGGATACTCTCCGGTATGTATGGGGCCCCAGAAGTCTACTGCAACATCTTACCAAGGCTCACTGGGCATGGGTGTCATGCGTAATAGCTCTCGCTCAGGTGACACATTCACCACCTGGCACGGGTGGCGGTGCTGGATATGCGCCTCCACCATTTTGTCTAGCCCTGGAAACCAGACTCTGGCGCGCAGGTACTCCTTGGTCTTGGTGATACCTTATTCCGCAGAGCCCTGAGAACAACAATTCTTGCACCTCGGACTACCAGCTCTCCTACGACAGCCAACTCGGTGAAGATGGGGTCGTACTGCGGCCCGAGCGCTCTCTTCTCTTGCGCCGTAAAGTATCCTCTAGTTATGGCTTCCTTCAAATCCGACAGTTCAGTGTCTGCTTGCGCTTCTTCAAGCAGCTCCTGCCAGGTGACTGCTTCAGGCACTGAAGATTTCACAATAGCCATGATATCCTTCTCGAACTCTTCCACCGTCTCTCTTAGCTCAAATTCAACTTGGTTTTTACTGGCCTGGCTCTTTTGCGTAGCAAGTGGCTCTGGATGCCGTGAATGGTAGTCTACTTCATTGCTCTCTGCTCCCTCCTTCTTTCCGGGTACGTAATTGAGGCGATAGTTGAAGCCTTGTAGGCGGACGCGTATCCTCTCTAAACGGAGTGGTGCAGTTGTCCTGTAGCCTGAAAGCAGCGGTAACAGCGGTTTGTGGTCAGTGTCAACCTCAAATGTGTCTCACATCCATTCAGGTATATCTGATTGGCAAAGATGCCCCACTCCACAGCTTTGGCTTCCTTCTCTAGCTGTGAGTATCTGCTCTCAGTGTCAGTGAATGCTCTTGATCGATAGGTGACAGGTCGCCATCGCTTGGCTTCAGGGTCATACTGCTTCATGGTGGCTGCCATTCCACCTGGTCCTGCATCGGTCGTCAGCCTTGTCTTCCGTCGTGGATCAAAGTATGCCATCACTGTGTCGTCCGTCAGCATTTCCCGGACCCGTTCGAATGACCTTTGGCACTCTTGTGTCCACTGGAACTTAGCATTCACCTTGAGTAGCTCTCTCAGCGGTGCAGTGGCCTGTGCAAATCCCTCCATGAAGTCTGCGTTTGCTCCAGCGAAGAATAGAAAGGAGCGTACCTCTGCTGCTTACTGTGGGGAACCTGCTGCCTTCAGGGCTGCTACTTTATCTGGGTCTGGTGATATTCCTTCGCTTGAGAACACCTTTCCAAAGACGTTCACAGCTCGGAGGTTGAGCCTGCTCTTCTTCAGGCTGAGTGTGAGCCCGTGCTCGCGCCACAGCTTGAATATATGCCTGAGTGCTTCGTCATGCTCCTCGGCCGTTGCGCCGAAGACTAGTATGTCATCATAGATGCTGACAGCATTTGGCTCTTGTGCCACGATCTTGCGAACCTCCTCGTTGAAGATCTCTGCCGCACTGTTGACCCCAAAATGCAGCCTTTTGAAGCGTTTCAGCCCTCTATGCGTGTAAAATGTGGTCAGTTTCCTGCTTTCCTCGGCCAGCTCCAGCTGCATGTATCCATCGTTCATGTCTAAGTGAGAGAAGTACTTGGCCCCGTTAAGTCTTGTCTCCAGCTCTCTTAAGGTGGGGATGGCATGTCTGGTTCTCTTTATGTGCTTGTTGGCATCTGTCATGTCCAAGCTAGCCCTGATGTTTTCTCCGTCTTTCTTCGGAGTGAGGACAACATTGCTGCACCATTCTGTTGGTTCGTCTCCAACATCTTCTATGATGTCCATTTGCTCCCACTTGTCCAGAATCTCATCAAATTTGTCCTTTAGTGCTAGGGATATTCTTCTCTGTTTCTGCACGGCGCCTTTTGCGTCTGGGTCCACGTGCAATTTCACCTTGACTCCTCTCAATTTTCCTAAACCCGAGAACACATCCTTGTACTCTTGGACTAGGTCAACGGTCACTTGCCGTTTCTCCCCCATGACTGGCAGTGGTGTGCTCGTAGTCATGTCCAGGTGGTACTCCACGAGACCCATACGTTCGGCGGCTCCACGGCCTAGCAGTGCTGTGTCGTCTTGACCTTTAACTACATACACCGGCACTGCTATCTCCTTTTCTCCTCTAGCGAGTGTTGCGGTGAATTTTCCAAGCACGGGTAGCACTGGGCCTTTCCCTTCCCCGGAGTAGCTCCTGATCGCTACGCTGGTTTGCTGTAGGGGGCAGTTGGCCCGAAGCTTTCCATAGTGCTTTTCAGTAACTACTGTGACGTCAGCCTGCGTGTCCAAGTGTAAACTGATGGGAATGCCATTGACGTGAATGGCGACAGTTGGATTCTGTGATTTTCCTTCCTGTAGCTGGTACAAGAACGCATCTTCTAAGAACTCCTCTTCTTGAGACCCACGGTGTGTGTTGGTCTGCTGCTCATACTCCATTGCATTGGCTCGCTTGTCTTTCCTGTCGTTGGCCGCACCCTTGCACATGCGGGCAAAGTGATTTGGACGCCCACACTTGCGGCATCTCCTTCCAGTAGCTGGGCACGTATCCTTGTTGGCATGTGCCTCATTCCCGCACTTGGAGCAAGGCGGTCTGGCCTGTGCCTGCGAATGGTCAGCGGTGCGGCTCGGCCCTTTATTTCTCATGCTGAACCGTCCTGGTGTGTTAACCCGTTTCAACTCTGGATCGCCCTTATCTTGGCTTTTTTCTTCCTCTGCACTTTTCATTATTTGGCTGCCTTCACTTGCTATCTCAAAAGCCTTAACTGTTTCTCTTACCGATTTCAAGTCTCTATTTTTTCGTATGATTTCATTCCAAAGCTCGACGTTGCTGGTTTTTATCACAGTCATCATGATGATTGCGTCGTCCAGTGTGATGGGGAAATCGCAATGAAGCGCCTGCTTTCTGCATTTCGTCTCGAAGTCAGCGAAATACATGTCGGGTGACCATTCTGTGTTGAACCACTTGTACAACTCCAAAGTGTTGTTGCGATTCGCCTTGAAATATTGATCCAGCATTTCGATGTGCGATTTGTAATCTGTGGGCTGTTCGGGCAGTGTTTGGATTAGCTTCTGGAGCTCTTCTCCTCCTACTAATAACAATAAGTCTAGCTTGTCGGTATCATTGACTGCCATCAATCGGGTGGCTCGTACGAAGCGGTCTTTCCGTAACTTCCATGTTTTCTCGCCTTACCCTGGTTCACCACTCAAACTAAAGGCGCCCACGCTTGCTCGTACGCTGGCAAGAACTCCTGACTTTCCTTTCTGACTAGTGCCGGCTTCTTCTGGCATTGTTGGTTGTTCCTCGTCGCCAATTTAATAGAATATGGCTGTCATACTAGCTACGAAACTACAACGACAACGGTAACCGGGCCTGCGTTGGCCCAGCATGCAATGGGCATAGAGCCCAGTCCTAGCATACGATACTACAGATATCCCTTTCATGTTTCGCGAATTTTGTATTTCCATTGCTTGAGTGGCTATCTGTACTCGTTATAACCAAAGTCTTAGTTAGAATGCATAAGATCCATGTCAAAAAGGATCCATCGAAGCCATAGTCAAGTTCGCTACCGTGTGAAAAAGTTTGCGTGACTCATGATAAAGTACTAGTGTTATTGGAAAAACAAACAGATTGGTCTATTGATAAGCTGAGTTGTAAAAACTTGTTTGCACTTCTTATCTTGAATTTATTTCAATTCTTTACCTTCAAAGATTTAGTGGGAATGTATAAAATAAAAACTAGTCGGAAATAATAACAATTGTGCAATGATTAACAATTGAATAATTAAGTTAGATATGCGTCAAAGTGACCTCACGGAAAATTCTCTCAACGGAACAGTTTTTACGGGCCACCTGTAATTTTTTCCAGGCTAGTAGAATAAAGAACCTGCTTTCATTTGGTTATATTTATTTACTTGACTGTGATATAACAGACAGCATTTGACAAGTTCAAAGTTTGCTAATATTAGCATTATCACTTTATGTTCGTAAATGGTTCAGCTTCCGAAGTTTAACTATTTTTAAAGTTTAAGAGATGCTCCACAAACTGTGTAAAGGACATGTTAAGACAACGTTCGGTACGGCCATACGAATATGTTAAACATGTGCGAAATTTCAGGTCTCACGGCCACCGCTGAAGGCCCTGTGGCCGAATTTTCAAGTTTTGCAAATTTTGAAGAAAAGAAAAGGAAATCGAACCTATTGATGTCATTTCCGAAAATAGTTAACCAAATGGGTTCTTTTGGTCAAGTAAGAAAAAACTCGATATTTCGCTTCTGTCGGCTGATTCTCGATATTTTCGGATTTACGCTCTTAATTGTTTTAAAATCATAACTATCAATAGTTTGTACGATTTTTGACAAAATATCAGTTATGGAAAATCATTGGGGTCATGGAATATCAGGTAGATAAGCAATTTCCAGCTGCTAGTCTTTTCAGCATCCAGAATGAAATCTCCACAGTATTTATGTAATTGTGTGTTTGTTTGTTTGTTTTTGTTTTTGATTTTTTGTTTTGTAAGTTGTATTTTGTTCCTTTTATGTATGTTAACTGCGGTGGTGGCAAATCAATGCTTATTTCCACTTTATAGCCCTTACTGTGTTATTTGCCCACATGGATATAGTACTGGTTGTGCAGAAAAAGACCACCGAAGTTTTTAACCCGCAACCAGTCGTTACTTTCCATTAGGCCATCCCCTTGAAGCTATAGAAAAAGGCAGTAGACGTCTACATACTCAAATAACTGTCGATTGTCTTTTGATATTGAGAAATGGGAATGATTGTTAAAGCTGGATGTAGATTCCTTACCTTCACAGCAACCGTAGACTTCCACCCTTATCGAAACGTGATTTTTCCAATCCACTGGACGAAAACGGATGTATCGTGCCTGGAGTGGAGGTTTTAATTCGTGATAAACAACAGAGTCCTTGTCAGTGTTTCCATCAATATTCTAAACAAACAAGACGAGCAATTGTTACCAATCCAACTTATTTCACCTAACGCTCTACAGTCAAACTTCCACTAACGGTCACCTTCCGTCGGTGGACATCCCTCGTTATCGGACACTTAGTAGTCCCAGTCACATACAAAAAAGTGCATTCCTTTCTACCCCCATGAGATGACAGTTTCCTTAAGTGGACACTTTTTTCTGCTTGCATGGGATTTTTTCGGGTTTTAAGGGTGTCCGCTAGCGAAAGGCCCGACTGTATTGGATATCAATTGAAGACAATTAATAATACACTAAGCTGTTTGAAATTGCACTCGCCTTAAGGACCACTCGCAGTTTTTTTATGGGCCATTTCCGAGTTGCCTAGTTAAGTGGCAGTCTCTCTAAAAGCGGTCCACTGCATTTCTGGTCGGAAAAACGTTTTCCCTCAAACTTTTCTCAGTGAACTATCTTGGGTCATAAGTAAATGCAAAGACTTTAGTTTTTGCAAATACTTCAAAATAATAAAGTGTATTATCGTTTGTCTCACGATGTAGTCACTTGAGATGTAGATCGCGACGTAGATCGTAGATGTAGATCGGATCTTTGCTGCTCAACAAAGATCCGACAGACCGCTTGACCCGGAAGCTATCTGAGAAGCTGCTAACCCTGAAACGGAGTGGATACATATCAGAGGCGGTTTATAATAAGATCAGACCCCGACACAAACAACCACCTAGGATCTATGGTTTGCCGAAGATCCACAAGGCCGACACACCGCTAAGGCCAATTGTGTCGTGTGTCAACACCTTTGCATACGACCTGTCTGCTTTTTTGGCTAACGTATTATCTCCTCTTGCAGGTAACTCGAACTTCACAGTGAAGAACTCAACTGACTTCGCCTCCACCATCGCCAGTGAGGAGATCCAGGACCACGAGATCATGGTGTCTTTCGACGTAGAGTCACAGTTTACCAACGTACCGATCGAGGGCGCCGTACAAGCCGCGCTACAAAAAATGGAGAACGACGCAGGCCTGGCTGACCGCACTACACTTACACCAGTTCAAATCGCGGACCTCTTGAATTTCGTATTAAGATCTACGTACTTCCAGTACAACGGATCGATTTACGAACAACGAGACGGCACAGCCATGGGGAGCCCTGTATCCGCGGTTATTGCTAATCTCTACATGGAGATATTTGAAGAACAAGCAATAGAGTCCGCACCTTGCAAGCCTAAGATCTGGAAACGCTACGTAGATGATACTTTCACCACCCTGGATCGGGATAGAGATGACGTCTTCCTGCAACACCTGAACAGTCAACAACCATCAATCCGTTTCACCATGGAGATCGAGAACAACAACAAGATCGCCTTTCTCGACACGTCAGTTTACAGAGAACCTGATGGCCGCCTTACCACCAGCGTCTACAGGAAACCAACACATACTGATCAGTACCTAGCGTATGATTCACACCACCCTCAGTCAGTAAAGCGCGGTATTGTGAAGTGTCTGTACGACCGGGCTAAACGTCTCGTCACCAAACCATCAGTAATCGCTGGAAAGAAGAAACATCTGTCATCTGTACTTGTTTCTAACGGATATCCCTCCTCTTTTGTACAGAAGATCACAAAGGCACGAACAGCCCCAAGAAGAGAGCCTGTCGCGGAATTTAAATCCCCCGCCGTTTTACCTTATGTCCAAGGAGTTTCGGAGTCTCTCCGCCGCTGCCTAGAACAACAAGGCATTCGCACTGTCTTTAAGTCCGACACGACACTTCGGTCACACTTAGTGCGACCAAAGGACACCGTCAACCCGGCTAAACAAGATGGTGTTGTCTACAGGATTCCCTGTGAGTGCGGCAAAGTCTACATCGGGGAAACAGGGAGATCTATGCAGGAGACGATCAAAGAACACGACAGGGATATACGACTCGCCCGTACCCAGACCTCCGCCGTTTCTGAACACACCCACGAGACCGGCCACTATCCTATCTGGAATGAGGTCAAGTTTATTGATCGAGATCCTCACTAGTACACACGTAGGGTCAAGGAAGCTATTCACATAAGACTTCACCCTAACAACATCAACAGGGATAGTGGAATTGAAATTCCTGAAGCATGGATACCCACGATCAAGAAACACAACAACACGAGGACGGTACAACAACGGACCACTGAGGGAACAGCTACTCGCCGGAACAATGGAACAATAGGAGGATCGAAATACACCAATCACAGCCGACCTTTGTGATATAAATGATACCGTGCAATCAGTCGACCTTATCGCCTGAAGAAGACTAGCAGTAAACAGTCCAAAAGTCGCGATCTACATCTCAAGTGATTACATCGTGAGACAAACGATAATACACTTTATTATTGCATCCACCACGATGAATAACAACAACCTTTTCCTCGACATTTACTTCAAAATAATTTTTTTAGAGCTCACAACAATCATAGCCGGAAAACGCCTAAATTTGAGCATTCCAATGACGGAAAATTTCCTAAATTGACAAGCTCGCTGCTCAAAGACCACCAAACGTAACAAAAAATTGTTGCTATCCCTACATTGAGTGATCCTTCAAGGGTAAGAAATGCACGTTACTTTTGATATATTTTGTTTTGTGGGATCCTGAGAATTTATCTATTACCACCCGTTATATCACTTTCTGAAAACCTGCCAAAGTAGCTTGTCTTCGCTGGCGTTTATTTCCCAAGTCCAGACCCGGCCGCTCAAAACTCCAACTGAATTCTGCTAAACAAGGGTTAGGAAACATAGACATGTAAAAATACCTTGCGCTTTTTATCTTTCTTTCCCACAGCGACTTCGAACTTTCTGCGCTTTGTGCGATTCTCACCCTTCATTATGCAAGTTAGGTTGTCACGCAAGTTCACATTCAAAACGCGTTAACATTGTTACATTTCACCTTAAGTGTAAAATAAAAACGATTACACAAAAATAACAATTATTAACGGCTTAAGTAGCTGAAAGTGTTGACTTATTTGTTCCCTTGTACCGTGCCGTGAGGAAATCGCTGGGAAATGATGTGGTGGCTCCAAAGTATTATGCAAATTTAGTTGCCTGTAAAACTTGGTCTATATAATCGGGAAACTTTTTCATGTTTTTGAATCTAGCTTTTCTTCTATTGACGATTTAAAAAAAGAAATACGTGTAATTCAATATTTGCATGCACTTAGGGTTCTAATACTTAAACATGTAAAATTCAGCTTTTACAATGTGTGAAAGGCTTCTACAATGAATACTGAAATCGACAATTTGTGACCAATACATTCAATTCAATTAGCTTCTATTCTGTTTATTATCTTCTATTCGGCAACTGAAAGTTGAAAGGCGACATGATTTAGCTTTGGAGGTTTTCGTGGATCAGTATATCCGTATCATTTATGAGCAAAGTTAAATATTTAGTAACTTGAAATAGTTTGTGCGGCTAGAATTAATATCAAAAAATCAATTTTGGCTTTTTTTATTACCCGTTGAAGCGACCGCCCAACAACAGGAATAGGCAATTCTATAACTAATTTTGGTGGCCTCGTTTAGTATCAATTTTGCAATTTAATTTTAGAGGCATTTTTGGCAAGAAATTTCAGTGCTAGTTGTGTAGTGTTTTGGCTAAAGCCTAGCTTACATGATTAAATTTTACCACCGTGTCTGACAGATCAGATTAAACGGATACCTATCTCAAAACAAAATGTCGTGCTTTTTATCGCGCACGTGTACAGACCGTTGTGGGATTCAATAGGAACATCGGGTATCATTAGCTTACTTCAATGCAATGACATCATAGAAAGCCACCTTGCTTCCATCCATTTGTCACGAGAGACCATAACAGAGGGACAGCTTATCTTGGCGAGGGCTGACCTTTTTGATTTAGACGAGTCGCTTGTCGCGCAAATGTCCGTATGCGCCAAGCACAGGCACACGTATGGGAAGTTCTGGTGACCCAGAACAGCCTGTCAGTATCCAGCACATCAAGGGCGTCCTGGTAGGAACCAGAAAGCGGCAAAGAGCTGATATTCACTGAATCTTGAAATGGCTAAAGCCATCAAATGTATGGTTTTCTTGTTCAAGTCGGCTCAGGTTCGTACAACAAATTGTAACTTTCTTACACACCTTTTGTTACATAACACAGGCGTTAAAACATTTTGTTTTATCCGGCTGTAATGCATTGAAAGCAGTTTCAGAGGTAATAGGGGCACTGCCCCATAGAGAAAAGGTCAAATTAGCTGCACCTGAGAGGGATCTGAGTTCACATAGCTGTTAGGTCAGGACACCCTCACCACAACACAACCCGTCCTCATCCTCGTGTTTACTTTTTGATCATCCTGATTCTCGCTCTTCTAGTATAGTAAAACTTATGAGAGTCATCTGAGTGATTTGGTTACGAAAACGTTATTAAATAAAGAAGTACTCACTTAGTTAGGAGAACAATAATTGTCCACCAAGTCGATGCTCATTTTGAAGTGTTTTCCAAATGCATCGCAATCCATTATAACAAAAGAGCAAGCAAGGTTGCATTGTAAGACAATGAGTATTGCTAAAGCGAATACACACTGTACGAAGCTGTACATATTAGTTGACTTTGCAGTGTCTGGAGCAGATAAGGAGGTAAAATATTTGTGGCTTGTGCAACACAGCTGAGATTACGAAGTCTATGAAGGTCACGATGTTGTCGATTTCAGTTACGGCGTTCTGTCAAGATTTGATATCAATTTTCAAGTTTTAACATCGGCTAAATAGTACGGTTCACTTTAGAAACATCAGCAGAAAATGGAAAGAAAGAATCAAAACACTAGAAAAGTTTTGCAAACTGACCGGTCATAAACAGGACTAATAGAAGTAATGGACTGTGACTAAATTTGCAAATATTCCGGCCACGTTTTCCTGACTTTTCCACAAAGCGTCTGGAGATCACTGCTAATAATCCAGCAATGCTACCTATTTAAACCGTTTCTGAGTTTTAGTTTTTGTTGGATCCCTGTATCTTAAACGTGGCATGATTAATTAACAGAATGTGACAGCGTTTTGATTGAAAACAATCTGAATCAGCGTGACAACGTAATTTGCATAATGAAGTGTGAGAATCGCACAAAGCACAGAAAGTTTGAGGTCGCTGTGGGAAAGGAAGATAAAAAGCGCAAGGTATTTTTACATTTCTATGCTTCCCAACCCTTGTTTAGCAGAATTCAGTTGGAGTTTTGAGCGGCCGGGTCTGGACTTGGGAAATAAATGCCAGCGAAGACAAGCCACTTTGGCAGGTTTTCAGAAAGTGATATAACGGGTGGGGTAATAGATTAATTTTCAGGATCCCCCAAAACAAAATATATCAAAAGTAACGTGCATTTCTTACCCTTGAAGGATCACTTAATGTAGGGATAATAACAATTTGTTGTTACGTTTGGTGGTCTTTGAGCAGCGAGCTTGTCAATTTAGGAAATTTTCCGCGATTGGAACACTCAAATTTAGGCGTTTTCCGGCTATGATTGTTGTGAGCTCTAAAAAAATTATTTTGACGTATTTGCAAAAACTAAAGTCTTTGCATTTACTCATGACCCAAGATAGTTCACTGAGAAAAGTTTGAGGGAAAACTTTTTTCCGACCAGAAATGCAGTGGACCGCTTTTAGAGAGACTGCCACTTAATTCTCTTTCAAAACGTGTCCTCGCCCAAAACTATTCATATGGGAATGTTTTCCGCCTACATGTTTCGCCCGAAACTCTCAGGTTTTCATGTAAATCAAGATCATGTTCACCCGCACAGTAAATTACCTATACTAATTACAATAATGATTGTTAATTATTAAAGTGTATATTATTATTATTATTATTATTATTATTATTATTATTATCCACTTTAGTGATAACGGGCGTCATCAGCACCATGTTTAAAAGATATCCAAGATAGAATCAAAAAGCAGTAGCACAGACAAAGTAATAGAGATGCCGTGGGGGTACTCCCTTATATGGGTTATATAGGTATGTGCAGCCCCAAACGGTGTGGTTTTTCAGCCGTTTTGCTCAGAAAATAGGGTATCGATTTTTTGCCATTTTAGTCTAAGATAGGGTATGGCTTTTGTAATCTAGTCTTAAATTGGTTATGCTGTTTGGAGGAAGCTACTTTTAATTTTCATCATTATCGGTAAGACCATAAACAAAAGCCCTTCAAAAATTATTTTGGGGGCAACTGTGTCAGCCGCAACGGTCACAAGTAGGGTGTCGAACTTTTTGGTCTGGTTATAAATAGGGTGAGGGAAAATCGCAGATTCTGGTCATACAGAGGGTAAAGGGGTTTTGGAAGAGGGCCTCACACCCACAACAAGATTTTCTGGGAGTAACCCCCTCCCCCCAGGTAAAGATGATAAGCATTTAAAATAACTGCACTCTTAGAATAAAACGTCATTTATTTTAGTGTTACTTTGGTTACCTTTATACTTTCTCCTGGTTCTCTGTAGTACTGAAAGTTCACATTATCGTCACTGTACTGTAAGTTATACTTAGTCACCCATTGGCAGCAATAACCGTTTCTTCCTTGCGTTGCTACACCTGTTATTAAAATGGAATCCGAGCCAAGAAAAACCTGAAGCCAAGGATTGGCATCATTTCTGACAGCTGACCAAGATCCATGTAATGTTCCAGTAGCTTGGAAGTGTAGTCTGCCCTGATTAGCGGCGTGGTTGGCGTCAAACTGTGAAGAAGCACTTATCTGTCCGTCACTGATTCTTCCACTTTCCATGCCAAGAGCTCTTTGACAATCTAATTTAGTGAACAGATTTGATAGCAAAGTTTCCTGTCACGTTTAAGGTATTTTCAATTGATTCTTTTAGAGCCAAAACCAACGTTATTATTCTCGCAAATCGCAAAACACACAGACAATCCAGCGATCCAGTCAAACGTGGAAGCAAGTTCATCTACAGTGTAGCTGCCATGAAGCGCGGCAAAGCGTGTGAGAGCAAGTCACGATTGATTAGGCTGTACCCTGACTGGATGACAAAGTGGCGTGAGATTTTGAGAAAACCGCTTAGCGTACTAACTTAAAACCAAAGGCGACACTCAAGCGAAAACCGCTGTAACATAACTTTAAAGTAACAGAGATGTCCTCCATAATTCTGAAAATCTTCATCCTAATCTCTTTCCATTTACTGTGGGATTTCATGGGATTGCATATTTCTTGATGATCAACACTAGTTACCAAAGTGTTTCATTCTCCTATACGTATTCTTTGTAGGAAGTGGTGAAAAGAACAATTTAACTTTAGAACAAAAGTTCAATGAACACGTTAACAATGTAATATTTGGCAGTTTCGATAATACATTACCGATACATCTAAATCCTCTGTCAGTGAACCCTACTTGACAGACTGAAAACTTCTCATGGCAAGGGTTAGTATGGCAGGGATTCTGTTAAAAGATAAAATAAACAGAAACAATTAAGATATTACCGATTCTCTATGACGTGTTGTCCTGATACAGTTTCATATGTATCCGAGGCTCGATTCAATGAACATATTTCGCTGTTGAAGTCAGATATTTTTAAACCCAATAATGAACGTAATTGAGAGATCCTCGATTTCTGCAGTCAGGGACAGATACAAGACTCCGGGGGGAGGGGGCGGTAGCTGGTATCTTGGGGTTGCAGAGTCAATGGGGAATGTCTCCAATAAGCGTCAACTTGAGAGGATGATCCAATGAAAGGATGATCCAATGAAAGGATGATCCAATGAAAGGATGATCCAATGAAAGGATGACCCAATCAAAGACTTCCTTTAGTCTCATGTCATGTGAACAGCAATGAATGAGATTTTTGAAGTATTTGATAAGTTATGAATTTAGCGGCGACGCAGTCAATTTAGACTTAACAAATCTGCCACGATGAGAACTCTAAGTTTTTTTTCTTTTTTTTTTTTCTTCTAGTGAGTGGACTAAGTGTAATTTGCTTTTTTCAACGTTGACGCCTTGAAGAAAGTCAATTTGAATGAATTATTACAACAGTTAAACATACGTACCTCAATACCATGATATGTGTAGCTTTTTCTGTTCGACAGGTTGGAGAGTGTTGCGCTTTCATCTGTGGCGCTGTTTAGTTCACAAATGTAATTTCCTTCGTCGTAAGGTCCCACATTTACTGACACGCAGTTTGGCTCCAAATAGCATTCCACTCGGCAGCTCCCCTCATCAGTAACTTTCCCTGTTCTTATCACGTGGCCATTGAGTGCTTTGTTTGATGCCGGTTCCTTAAATATTATTATGCGGTCGTATTCATCTGTGGGCACTTCAAAACAAAGACACACTCATTTACCTTCAACTGGTAAATTCATTACTCTGGCCACAATCTCGATTCTGCTATCAGATCTTTCTACTGTGCTGAAGAAACTAGATCGCTCATGCTAGAGAGGCAAATATTGTAAACAACGATTCTCCTCTTAACATACAAGTAAATACATGCTATGCATGAATGCAGACGAAACCAAAACAGTTTATCCACTATTTATTGTCTGCTATGGGCAAACAAATATCTTCCAGTTGCACAGACCCCTACCTATTTCCTATATACATATTTTCTCAATGTTTCAATGTTGACCAAATGACGATAAAAATTGTTTTGAGGAATGTCATGGTAATTGAAGGCATGTCAACGGGAACGTCTTAACTTTCAACTGGGATATTAACCTTGCTTCACTAGATGGGTTGCAAATGCTCCTGCTAACGGATATTTTGGCTTGTTTTTGGTAAAAAAAAAAAAAAATCTCAATTTCGATTAGGCTGGTGACAGGTTTGAATTATAGATTTAGTTGCTATCGAGACTTATAGCTTCCTTCGTTGTAAATCAGTTTACTTGTTGCTTTCTAGTGATAAAAATGAATCTTGTCGACAACATTTCGTTAATTGATATACTTTTTGACCGAATGGTCCGGAAAGATCATTCAGATGATTTCTGAAATTATTTAAGGATTCTTAATTATTTAACCCTGTTTGTTACCAGCTTCAATATTCAGCTGCTGTTGTCACATTTCAAAATCAAACGAGCCACTAGGATGTAAACAACTTCAATAACATTCAATAACAGCTGTCAGCCCAAAGGAAATTATCACGAAAAACAATTGAAAATCTTCACGGCTCAGGCGATCAGTTATCCATTTTGTACATCTCTATAATTTCTTTTTCCTGCTAGTTCTGCTGTTTATTCACCAAAGAAAACTGTGCGGTCTTAACAGTTATGTACTGAATTGTATTTATTTCATTATTTTAAGCAAACACTTACCTGAGTACCTCATGCGTAAGGTTCACCACAGTTTAGACCATTTTACAAATGATAGGCAGGAATATTTGGTAATAAATATTTTAAAATTGAACAGTAAAAACCAGACTGAAAGTTGTAAGCTTGCTCAATTTAGTTCATTTCGGGAAAGTTCTTAACATCATTAGTCGCTTTCAATAATTGTTACAAACCTTCATGCCATCTTCAAATGCAGAAATCGTTCGGTCTTTATGTTTTGAACTGAGTTCATTTCATCATTTTAGGCAAACATTTATCTGAGTTCTCAAATAAGGTTCACCATGCTCTAGACTACTTTGCAAATGTATATTTTTTTAAAAGTTATTTTTCTGTTTGAATTAGTCAGACAGCTTAAACCTTAGGGGAAAAGCAACATAGCCAGGAAGTTGATTAAAGATCAACAGTGAAAAAGAACTTGAGAGTAGTAAGCTTTCTCAGTTTGATTCATTTCGGAAAACTTCTTAGTTCTCTATTGTTGACATCTTAAGTACAGTCGCTTTCAATAATTGTTGCTAACCTTCATGTCGTATTTAAATGTTCTCCCCTTGTTAACACACATTGTTTACTTTTCATGCCTATTTAATCTGAATAGCATGTTAAGAGCGTTTCTTAACTTATACTTGAAGCACCACCCTTTTCAACATTTGAAATTTAATATTTTAGCTCTTCCATAGCAGAGAATGGGAAGTTTGCTTTTTTGCTTTTATTTTTTCGAGGGCAAGGAAACCTAAACCTAATATTAAATATTTCGCTCATTTGAGTGTTATTCTTGAGAGATTTGTTTACTTTATTATTTTTCGTTGGCAAGTCTCTAACAAGAGTTTTCAAAATAATTAAAAATAAAACTTACCAGCGTACACCATTGAACCTAACTCCAAAAAAATCCACATGAGAAATATTACGACTTTTATTGAGGCCATACTTCTTATGTCGCTTCGCTCAATGTCTTTGATCTTGATATTGTTAAATAATTAAATAGGTAAATTCTAAATTCTATGGTAATTTTAATTTGTCAAAATCATCCAACCCATTTTCTTCACTGTTTAATTAGTTTCATAACGCTAAAGGCAGGAATAATTAGGTCTGGTTTACCCGCACGTACATAGTCGCTTTCTTTGGTTCTATCAGGAATTTTTCATGTCAATTTAGCCATGTAGGCGTAATGTGTTAATTTTGGTCTTAATGGTGGCCACCTGTAATCGTTCGACCGCACGCGCGCTGATAACGAAATCATTCGCACTTTGCGCGGAATTTAAAGAAATGTAAGGGTTTCACGACATTACAAGAAGTTTACATGATTAAACAAAACAAAACAAAACGAAACGAAACTGTACAATATTCTCGTGTTTCTTTCGGTGATATTCTGTTATATTTAGCAGGCTGGTTACAGTTCTTTTACTTTTTTGATCTTGCCGTTTTCAGTAAGATCTCTTAGAAACGCTTTTTAGCATAGGTAAAAGATCTTACTTTTCAAAAACGAAGGAACTATAAATTACTATTGAGGTAAAACTTGAAAATGAAATGCCTAACAAATATAAAGTTCTCGCTATATCATCACGTTGCATAAGCAATCATATGCCATACCAAATGGTTTGATAAATTTGGGGGAAAAGAACCCACTTTTGGAATTCACCGCTTCAAAACGTTGAAACTTCAACATTGGTAAGGTCCTCAATAGCCCCCCCCCGCCCCCCCCCCCCCACCTCCCCGCCCGCCCTTCCCTCGACCCACTTCCAATAAGCTTGAGTTGAGTTGAGTGGATAACTTTATTTATATACGGTAAAAATTCCTTCAGCATAATTTAAAAGTATAATATCTAAGTTTACCAAGCTAAACTAACTAATAAATAATACAGTGTTATACGAATAAAAACCTTTCATATCACTAATTAAAACTGCTTTTTAAGGATGCCGTGTCTCATTTAAATTTGTAATGACGCGATTTACCTCTAATTCCTCAGTCGATACGAAGTAACATCATTTCTAGATACGAATCGAGATTTTTGATATCCAGGCGTCAATCCATGTAAAATCTGAAACAGCATAACAGAGGTTGCCACTAGCCTTTGATGGCTAAGTTTTCGCCAGCCGAGTGCCTGAAATAGCTTATCAATATCGTCTTCATTGCTTGCATTCAATAAAATACGGGCTGCGCTGTTTTGGAGCTTCTTTAACTTTTTCAGAAAGACCTACATCGCACTGAGCTGCCCCAAATAACACTAAAATAACCAAACTATGGTTGAACTAAACTGTTATACTCATCCATTACAACATTAAAAGCAACAAGATGCCGTATTCTCTTAATTGCACCCAAAGTAGAGGCAACCTTTTTGCAAATACGACTCTACATATGACAATGCCAGTTTAAGTTTTGATCAATCATGATGAACCCCCAGCGATAACGTGGATGGAACCTGCATCATTGGATGGTCAATTATCGTGAAAGATGGAATTTCAGAAATACTTGATAGCCTCTGCCTCTACGCAATTAACATAAATTTGGTTTTTGCTTAATATATACTTTACTTTTCAGTCTGCCTTTTTATTGTCATTAAAACGTGCGTAGTCGAGCTGGCCTGTTAACCAGCCAGTCAGTAATTCTCAATGCATGTCCCTCATTCTTAACTGCCGCGGGAGAAATTTGATACATACCCCTTAAAACCACCATCCAGTAGTTTGTCTTGTTAACAACCTATACAAGGATTTGGTTAAACTTTCCTAAAGTGGTTTGCTAATCTACATCAATATAAGTGTTTTAAGTCGGTAAGGAGCCGGCTGTAAGAAAAAATAAAATAAAATAACTTATTAAATGCACTGAATAAATGTGAAAGACTGGCGTTAAAGGAATCTAGGGAACTAGTTGTAACAATCTCCCATGGATTTTTCAAACTCACGACGGTCACGATGGTGTACCTATAAAATACCTAAAACTAATGACTAGAGAAAAGGGCTGTTCAGTGTAGTGTTACGATTTTTTAATAATTTACCTGGTTTGTTAATACGTACTTAAGCCTCGTTTTCACTAGCGACGCAAGCACTAAGGCAAGCACAAGCGCGAGCACAAGCGCAAGCAATAGGGATGACCCAAGTGAAAACAAAATTCCACGCAAACAAGCATAAGCAAAATCATCCGAATCTTCATTCATTTTGGAAAACTATTTAGGCGCGCGGATCTGGATCCAATGTTTTCATTGGCCAAACTTAACCACATGTGGTAAATATCCTTGTGCTTGTGCTATGCCTGAGCGGTATTTCCTTTTCACTTGTTGCAGCGCAAACGCAAGCATAAGCGCAAGCAAAAGAAGAAGGAAAAAAAAAGATCCTTGTGCTTGTGCTTGTGCTTGTGCTTGTGCTTGTGCTTGTGCTTGTGCTTGTGCTTGTGCTTGTGCTTGTGCTTGTGCTTGTGCTTGTGCTTGTGCTTGTGCTTGTGCTTGTGCTTGTGCTTGTGCTTGTGCTTGTGCTTGTGCTTGTGCTTGTGCTTGTGCTTGTGCTTGTACTTGCGCTTGTGCTTATGCCTACGTCAAGGCCGATTTCACGATGAAATAAAAATTATTATCACGGAAGGACAGGGTATATTTTTCAGGCTACCTCAGTCTTTTTTCTCACATATAAACCTATGTTTAGACAGACACGACCTATCATGCCACCGAATTTGATATAAGCCAACACAATCTTGGTCGAAAGAAGAACTATCTGGCCGCTGGGGTGCCCAGATTTCATACGGGCCCAATGAGCTTCCATCAGACCATTTCCAGTGGGTTTCAACTTCAATATCGGTAAGGCCGATCCAGTGGAATCGAGGGCTTGAGTTAGAGTTTAAGTCTTGAAGTAGGGATTTAATGAAAACGCTTTCATCTCTGGATTCGATCTTCACCATTTGAGCATCCATTGACCTGCAAAATCCCTCTGCATGTTTCCAAGACTTTGCTCTTGAGAATACAGCATACATGGAGGTTTCAAATTGCTTCCAGTAAGCAGTGAATGCTATTAAAGAATAAAGAGGCGAGTTAGTAATAGTTGCGTTGTATGGAAAGCCAGATCATACAATGATGAATTTTCTAATTTTATTTATTGTTTTTATTTATTCAGTTATTCATTCATTTATTTGTTTTTTCATTTAAGTTAACTCAAGAGTTTAGCCGGAGTTTCTTCCTTTTTTAACGGTTAGAGCATTGAACAATAAAAAAATTAAAGTACGACGTGCTTGTTAAATTGTATTGAAGGAGAAAACAAGGCGAGCAGGTGTTTGTCCTTTCTTTACCCCGCCTAATAGCAGGGTGTAGCCCAAAAATTCGTTATCTTCGACAAGAGATAAAATGATTTTTGCTAGCCTGTCTTTGATAAAAAAAAAAAAAAAAAAAAAAAAAAAAAACATAAAATAAATAAATAAATAAATACGTTTTACTCGCACGGTAAGTTTATCCCTCATAATACTAAGATTATTCATAATAAAAGTGTATTTAGATTGAAAGAAGTAGTTTAATTAAGATAATTTAGAACTTGGTTGTTAATTAAACGATACTGGCGGCTAAATAATTCGTTATGTTTTCGAGTCAGCCTCCAGCTTTTCCATATTTATATAAGAGACAGGAGAGAGGAATATGGGAAAACATGTATAGTTTAGTTTTTGGAAAGAATGATGTTCTATTTTAAATTTTGAGTATTGGCCTGACATTCGAAGCCAGTTGTTGCTTTGAGAGGAATCGAAATGAATGAGGGTGTCCTCATCAACCACACCTGTGTCAGGGTCTTCTGTCGTTTTTGCACTGACTGTCATTTAAGTAGTCTCCCAAACCTCAAAAAGCTCAATTGTTTGGCATTGTGACCTATTATATCATGCTACATACTTTTTTTTTCCTTCGTTTTCTTGTTTGGCTCATTGAGTAAACTTTCCTGGAAGTAGCTAAATCACATGACCCTCTCCCTTTTATTCACCAAATTGCCACATGGTTCCCCAGTTCATTCCCTCCAATTTTATTCAACCACCCTCCCCCCCCCCCCCCCCCCAACCATTTTTTTTTTTTTTTTTTGGCTATGTATTTGTTGAACGGGGTTAGGAAAAACTGCGAGTTGCTCGTGCAATACAGACGAGGAAGTAGACACACTGCAAAACCTCCGCGATGTTGTTTGTTTCTTTTCATTTTTGTATTTGAACAGTGTGCTTTCTTACCAGAAACGAAAACCCCTGGTCACCACTTCACTTAAAAATGGCACAATGTTATACGCATAATGTTATACGGTTTTAGCTGTTAAATTGTTAGGAAATAGTAAACATTTCCCTGTTTCCGCCAAGATATAGAAACGCTAGCGGAAGTTTTTACTACCTCTTTAAGCTTGTGCTTTCTTTCCGGGTGTTATCTATTTGCTCATTATAAGACAACGTCTTACACAGGATATGGAGAAGTGTAAACTGCTGCGTGAATTAAAATTACATTACTTACCTCTTGAACAGCCATAGAGCTCCACACTCATTGATATGTGACTATTCCAATTAACCGGACGAAAACGAACGCGCCTTAATTGGTGGGTTCAGTTCATTAAGAACGACACTATCTTCGTCTTTGTTCCCAGGAAATTCCTAAAACAATAAAATAAAATTTTGTTAGGGAGCCAGCACAGACTCCGATAAAACCATTTTGGTTAAGATGGGCGAAGATGTTTCGACGTTTGGTCAAGTATTTATTACGTCAACTTGACTAAAAATGAGCATGAGTTCGAATATAACCCGAGGATTAATTAAGACACAAATACCATGTAAACATGAACAACAAAAATAGCGCGCAAAAGAGTCTTAAGGGAATTAACGCACGGCTCATTTCCTTTATCAGTCACACTTTAAAACTGAAAACTGACTGTCTTCTAAAGTACACTTCGGTAGTCTATGGTAGCATAAATGTCTGTCAATTCCTAAATGTTTATGTTTTCTTATGCATTGGGGCAAGTTAATTAACTTATTGGAAGTGGAAGAAAATTAGATTAACATGCGACCACAGTAAGGAATAATTTAAGAAATTTCTAAGGACTAAACTTTAATCTCTAAGCTCAGGGAATCTTCATGTCAGGCATTCATGATGATTTGCTGTTCTAATGATGACTTCGACAGCCTGTGCACGCCGGGAAAGCTTTTGAAGCCTGCAGTGAAATTTTTGTTGCAATACATAAATGTACTTTGCCATTTTTTCGGTTTCCCCTTGTTCTCTGTAGTACCGAAAGTTCACCTTGTCCTCACTGTACTGTAGATTGAACTTAGTAACCCATTGGGAGCAACAACCATTTTGTCCTTGGGTGGCTACTTTTGTTATTGTAATAGACTCACTACCCAGGTAAACTTGGAGCCACTGATTAGCATCGTTTGTGCGAGCTGACCAAGCTCCTTGCAATCCTCCAGTGGCTTGGAAGTGGAGTCTTCCCTGGATAGCGGCATGATTGGCGCCAAATTGTGACGAGGCAGTTATCTGAGCATCGGAAATTGCACTGTTTTCCATACCAAGAGCTCCTTGACAATCTGCAATCAACTCAACCACATTAACGTAAATCTAAAAAAACAGTAACCCAATAATGTATCTTTAACACGGCTTAGCATTTCTTCCATTGAAAATCCTCCAGTTAACGTTTGCTTGTCGTGCTGCAAATTGCTGAGTTTGACCTTGCCCTTGCCAGAGCAATTTAGTTAAAAGGCTAATATACCTTAGCTAACGATAAGATTTATTTTATATTGTTTTAAATTATTCTTACTTGTAGCCTTTCAATAATGTTGTTCCCAAAAGCGTTTAGTGGGTGATTTATAAGCTTTTCTCGTGTACTCCAAACATCCAGCGTGGGGTTTCGTTGCACCGCTAAATCGAAAGAAAGAGCGGTCTAATGCTTTAATAAAATTGCAGCCGCCAAAAATCTTAACGTTCCGGTTGCCGGCCGCAGGATGAAGACGAAACAATCCAAAACTCAAAACTCATTATTGTCACTCATTATTGGCACGGTGCAAACTCACGCTCGGGGTATGTGAGGTTCGCTGTTCATGTACTGTCAATCATGAAAAACTGGTCACTGACGAGCTTGATTAGTACATACGGAACACGCTTGAACTTCTCAAACTGGAAACACGCCAAAGCAAAACTTCACATACCTAAGGCTCGTTCCAAAACAACAGCGTATTTTTCTAGGCCGCGCGGGCCTGGTCACTAGCATTGTACTGCACTGTGCTGTCGACAACTTAAGAAAGAGTATAGATCGTTTTCACGTGACGTCATCACTTTCTACAATCCGAAACTAAAGAGCCACCAACTATTTTATCTTCATCAGGCATAAGAAGTGGTATGTTTTAATCGGATTACAATTTTACAGCTCAATAGCGTGTTTCGTTTGGAAACCAGAGCATTTTGAGTCTCAGGGTTATGGAGGTGCGTGCAACAAGGCTACGATCGAGTTTGTTGAAAAATATATATTTATCTCATGATTTCGAGCCTTTTTAGAAGTTAGAGCATTAGGAAGGGTGCTTAAGTAAATGATTGGTTGTTCACTTCTGATTGGTTGCTCAGTACTGATAACCAGTCGCCTAGATAGCCAAAATGAGTTCCAGATGTTTACACCATTTTCCGGCTGCCATATTGGAAGAAGCCTGAAAAAATCGGGGCTTCAACGAGATTCGAACCCGTGACCTCCGCGATACCGGTGCGATGCTCTATCCCGTTGAGGCCCTGATTTTTTCAGGCTTCTTCTTTCCAATCGCTTAAATTGGAAAATTAACTGCGATGATCATTCTTCACTTTCATCTACAACCGCAGTTCATATATGAATTATTTCATATAAACTTCACATCATTTCACTCCTCACGGGAAGATATGAACTCAATTAATTGGCCTCGCTCCCAATGTATGGCTTCATAGCTCAGTTGGTAGAGCATCGCACCGGTATCGCGGAGGTCACGAGTTCGAATCCCGTTGAAGCCCTGATTTTTTCAGGCTTCTTCTTTCCAATTGCTTAAATTGGAAAATTAACTGCGATGATCATTCTTCACTTTCATCTACAACCGCAGTTCATATATGAATTACTTCATATAAACTTCACATTATTATTAAGTTTTGCCGGATTCTAAAATGTCAAAATGATCCCATTTTTCATGTTGTAACCAGTGGTTTTCACATGAACAGCAATGGCCGATGGATTGTCACTTTTACTGGCGAGGGCCTTGAAATGTTCTGTAATGGAGTCTACGTTTTGTTTTGCCAACGTAAAATTCATCACAGTCCAGCAACTAGCTTTGTAGATGACTCTAGACCTCTCTGAGCGGTTCAAGCGATCTTAGTATGGAAAGTAGGATTTGATGCGGTGTGTGTTTTGCAATATGATCTTGAGATTGACGTAAGAGTAGAAATTGTGTACACCGGATTTCAGACGTTTTGTAACTTGGTTGCTGTGAAGACCTAAGTAGGGTAACAAGATTAAGATATCTTTTGGGGGAACTGTAGCTTAATCTGATCTTAATTTGCATAGATTTCTACGATTTTATTTCTCTGTTTTCTCCTTAGTTTTAGTTTCGATTGAGAAGATATACCAAACACTCAAAACAATGTTTGGCCACATTTCCAAACACCTCAAGGTTCGTCAAAAATACTCCCCTGCGCGTGGTATTTTCAAATCTCCTCTTGGTGTTTGAAAATGTGGTCAAACATTGTCTTGAGTGTTTGATATATTACATGACACATACCTTTACCACATATAACACATCTAAAGCCTTTGTCTGTAAAACCTACTTGACAGACATCATGCCTTCTAGGACAAGGGTTACTGTAGCAGGGGTTCTAAAAAATACACAATATTTATGTTCATGCATATATATATATAATATATGTATATTTTTCTTTTTCAATAGAGTCAATAGTTACATTTTTGGTTGATATCAAGACCATTTATACCGTAATTATCCCACCTTCCACTCTTACGTCGGTAAACACTATTTTGTCTTCTAGCATGGTACAATATCAAATTGATTCTTAGTCTAATATCATTGATGAATCTATTCCATTTGCGAAGAGGGGAGAGGTGAAGGGGAGAGGATTCAGCAATTTAAATGATGCTTCGCAATATGTAACATTAACGTGGTTTTCTTGGTGCATTACCTAACTATGTTTGGTACAAAAAGTACAAAAAAAAAAAAAAAAAAAAAAAAATATATATTACTGCTATATTACCCACAAAAACAAATGGAACAGTTACATGTTTTGGTTAAGTGGGTCTGTCGCAATCGCAATGAAAACTGATCTTCGTGCTATTTCGTTTACAAACTTGTAAGGATGAATTGTCAAAGAAGAAAATCCATGTTTTTTTTGTTTTGTTTTGTTTTTTTTTTTTTCATACCTCAATGTCATAGTATGTGTAAAGTTTTCCTTCCAACAAGGCGGATAGTGTTGGGGTTTCATCGGTGCTATTGCCCAGTTCGCACATGTGGGTGTCCTTTTCTTTGGGTCCAACATTCACGGACACACAGTTGGGCTCGAAGAAACACTTCACTCGACAGCTCCCCTCGTCAATTACTCTCTCAGTTCATATCACGTGACCCTTGAGTATTTTGTCTGATACTGGTTCCTTGAAATATACGATACGGTCGTACAAGTATTCTGCCGTGACCGCTACAAAATAAGAAAAAAAGAAAAAGAAAAAAAACTTACAATACCACAACCCAGCCCAATGTTCAAGCGTTCAATATTCTAGCCAACCTCATCAGTACATATATGTAAGAAGTAACGGGATCATTCTTCTGGAGTTAGATTTTACGCTAAGGAGCAAAGCCAGGGTTAAAGCACTCATGAATTAATTAATAAGGGAGAGAGAGTCCATGTATCACTGTTTTATTTTCAAAACAAGCAGGATTTATTGAAATCTTCCCGCTTAAAGTTGGATTGAAAAGAGCTGGCCTTTTTCTGTCTCCATGACTATATGGCAAAAAAGTGCTACTAAACCGCATGTCATTCGTCTGCCAATTAAAAAGCAAGAAAGACATAAAAATTCATTACTTTTCAAAGTTGTAGTACAATACAAGTTAATACAGACTGTTGCCAGATATTCGAATTCAGAACTTTCACACTGAGTAAAAAGTAGTCGGTTGTCGTTCTACAGTCGCTCGTTTATAATGGAAGCTGCTAGTCTGGCTATAACTAGTCCAGTTCTGGCGCTCTGTCTGTCACGCCTAAGAATTCGAATATCTTTTTTTTTTTTTCGAAGATCTTTACACTGACTTCAGCCACGCTTGGAAACATTCAACTGGTTCGCCTCCCGCCAGTTGTGATTTTAAAACTTGTTATGTATTATTTGTATCTGTTTGTTTGTTTGTTTTTTTTTTTCAAAATTAAACTGCTCGGCTGCATCAACTCATGGGCAAACAAAAAGTTTTTTTGGTGAATGCGAAATACATCTAGAACTCTCCTGAGGATGACAGTTAAAAAACTTCTATAAAATCTGAAAACAACCAAAAAACATAAAAAATCAAGCAAACAACCAAAAAAACAACAACAACAACAACAAAAAACAATCAGAACGAACGAACGAAACACACACGTAAACTAACAAAAAAACATGCAAACAATAGAAATCGCTGTTTGTATCAGTCAAATAGCTGTTATGGCAGTTGAGTATGTGGTCAAGTATTCTTTTGTCTTAAAAGGCATGCAAACGAGGTGAAAGGGTCAGTACAATGCAGAATTGACCCTTTCGCTTCGTTTGTGTGTCAAGCCTCTGATAACTGCAATAACAGCTATTCATTCTAGTCCATACTTGCGAATGACAGTTACTGGACAGTGCATTTTCACTTCTCGAGAGTTATCAGTGTTACAGGAAACATTTGTCTATATTTACTTGTTTTAGACGAATAACGAAAAAAAAAAAAAAAACAGGAAGACGAAAGCACCCTTAACTTACCTTTGAAATTCTCACAGTTTTTGCCGTCATAGTTTTGTTTGCATGTACATCTGTAGTCGTCAGTCTCGTAAAGTGCTCGGCAGGTTCCACCGTGCTGACAGGGAAAAGTTTCACAAGGACTCTGGCAATCAGAAGTAAATTCGGAGCAATTTAGATCGTTAAGATAATATGGTTTACTTTCTGATTAAAGAATTGCTAGTAAAAGTTAATCGAGCCGGAAGAAAATGCCCAACTGAAGGGCGGAGACAAGAACACAGTAGTCCACGATATATGTTGCTTCCACAACGGTTTCCTAGTCTGCACAAATGTTTCTAATGTTTTAAAAAAAAAACGTCAATTTGTCTTCGGGAATTTTAGAATGACTTTGGGATTCCTTTGACCAACTTAGCAAAACTTCGGATGATCTTCGGAAATCTTGGGATGTCCTCTGAGGTATTTAGAATATTTAAGGAAAAAAATATATATTTTCCGAGCTTTATATTAAGACGACTTTGGAGTATTTTCGGAACTTGTTTCGTTCAGTTTGTTCTATTTGTTGCCAATTTCAAAAATATTGTAGATTAACAAAAAAAGAAAAGCTACAGTGTATAGTGTGATGAATTGAGTAATCAGAGAAGAAGAAATTCTTATATATTTGATAAATAACTACTAGTTTTGAGAACGTGGTTTTCTACTTAG